>NC_058130.1:552298185-552314863 GCF_016433145.1 Gracilinanus agilis
CTATTTTTCAGTCACCCTGATATCCTTGTCTGGAGGGATATAGATTTGGAGACATAGCCATTCAAGTATCATTCAGAATTGTCACCCCCTAACTAACACTAATCTCCTTTGAACATGTTGCATTTCTGGGCACCCTAATCATAAGACCTCGCCATGGAATGCAATGGACCAGCTCTAATGTATTTAATGCTTTCATTCTTGCCACTGAATTGATAAGTAAATAATGCAAGAGGGAGATAATGTACAACAATAAACCATAAACAACCCCTAAGCTCGCCATTTTCCTAGATCCTAGAAACCTGTCAGACAGATAGATAGGATCAATCTGAATTCAAGAAATCTAGTAATCATGTAGTCTGGATGAAGTTGATTGGTTGCCCTTTGTACTTGAAGAAGACTAAAATGGCATCATTAGGATTGCCTTTTAATAGGAGCGTAAATTGGATTTAAGTGAAGCTGGGTTGTTCAAAGTCATCAGCCTCCCCCTTTCTTCCATGTTCAGTGGTGAGACAAAAGTCAAGATAACTGGTGATGGCTCAGGATGCAGTGGATGACCTTGGCATTTTCCATAATCAATTAAATCAAAACATGGAACAAAAAGGTGGGCTGAACTTTCATTCAGGGATCAATCCTTTCAGAGAGGCAATGTATATAAGCAGATGCTCATAATTCCTGGTAGCACACTATCTCTTCACTTTCCTTGTTTGATGCTCAGTGCCCTGGGGTAGAGCTCAGCTGGACTAAGAGGTGGAAGACTCAGATTCCAGTTTGACTAAATCACTGAATCACTGAAACTTTCTAGATCCTAATTTCTACATCTACAAAATGAAAATAATATCTTCCCTAACTACTTCTTTCTGGTTGTGAGAATCAGCTTAGATGAGATATAAAAAAAAGCACTTCACAAAGTGAACTCTGAGAGGAATGGGAGAGAAAAGAATGAGACATAGATTTTTGGATATAACTAATATAAGAATTTGTTTCTCTTGGATAAGCATTATTTTATTATTTATTATCATATAATTTATTATTTATTAAATATTCATACAAATAATATATTATTGCTATGTTGCATATATTATATATAAAAATTAAAATATGTAAATAAAATATGTTTTATATAAAATAAAATTGTATATGTAGTGTATTTTATGTATATTTTATATATATATGATATATTATATGTGTTTGTAATTATATGTGCTATATATATTATATAAAATATCCTTTTTGGAGTCAGAATCTGTGTTTGCTGTTTACTTTTCTTGAGTTATTCGCTAACTTGTAAAACCTTGGGCAAGTCACATGACTTCTCTAGACCTTAGTTTCTTTGTCAATAAAATTACTTTATCAACCATCTAGATGACTTCTAAGCTAGCTTTCAGTTCTAAATATATGATCCCATGATTACTTTTTATTCACTCATTCAAGCATTTGTTAAGCATAAAAGGTCCTACATTAGGATGTAGAATAATAAAAATAGTAATAAATGCTAGTTTTTTTCTATTATTGGTAATATAAAGACAAAACCAAAATAACCCTTTACCTCAAAGAACTTGCATTATAATGAACAAATGAAACTTTTATTAAATGCTTACTATATGCAAAGCATTGTGCCAAGCACTGGAGATACAGAGAGAAAAGGAAGACAGTCCCTGCTCTCAAGGAGCTCACATTCTAATCAAGAGAGAGTACATACAGAAGGTTTCCCCATAAGTCAGATGGAAAGGTCCCATATCCTTAGAATGCAGGAGGAAAATAGATCTTAATGATTCTTCTTTAATGTCATTTCCACTGATAACATCTCGCTGATTTCTGATGTTGAACCATTTGTTAAGAAAATTCCAACTGGGATCAAAAAGAGTCAGAAATGACTGAAAAGACTGAACAACAACAAGAGGAATCCTTAAAGTTGGTAATGCAGAGGGACAATATTCAAGGCATGTGATATGGCATGGGAAAAAGCAGGGACATCTCATGTGGAATACATCAAGGGAATTCTATTGCCTGGAACACAGAATAAATGAGGAGAGGTATGAAATAAACTAGCAAGGATAGATTGGAGCCAGATTGTGAAGTGCTTTAAATATCTATCTAGTGAAGAAATTTATATTTTTATCCTAGAGGTCATGGGGAGCCCTTTGAACAGAGGAGTGAGTGACTTGGTTGGACCCATTCTTAAGGAATACAGGTGTCCCTTCCATACTGGTTACGGTTTGTTTTGATATATTGTGATCTCATATATCATCCATTGGCATAAGAAATTAAAAAGGAATTTCGGGGGAATTTTGCAGAAGCTGCAGATGACATGTGAAGCCAGCAGACAATACAGAAATAGTTTAGAAACTCAGAAATATAAAATATGTATATATAGTATTATACAATATCAACATATTGGCCAAATCCTTAACCCAAATTTTACAAAAAGGTACTATAAACAAGCCAGAAAAGAAAAAGAAAAAACCCAGACTTCTCCTCTGGCACTGCTCTTCTATTTTAGAACTGCTACTAAAATAGAAGGTAAGAGTTTAAAAATAAAATAAAATGCTATCTAAATGTGACAGCATTGTTGCTATTATTATTATTGGAAGGATCTGTCACCCTCTTGCCCAACCCCTATATCTGTTAGATGGTTGTCATGAGCTGGAAATCCAATAATGAGAGATTGATTCTTATGGGTCTTCAAGTTGCTGAGTATCTCTTCCTTTTGGGGAGGGAATAGCAGAATCCAGACTTCTGATTTCCTTGATTTAGCAAACTCCAAGGGAGGAAATGTCTTTTACCAACTTGGAGCTTAGAATTTTTCCTTGGGGCCCACAGAAATTAAATGATTTATTTCATGTCAGTCTAGCCAGTATCTATCTGAAGCAAGACTTGAACCCAAGGATTTGTGGCTCCACAATTTATGGGTAATCTTTATATGGCTAAAGAGTGCTTTTATCAGAGCTCAAATATTCTTGGGAGCAGTAACGACTTAAGTAAACAAACTATTGGTGGTGGCCATAGGAAATAGGTCCTTCAAGAAAAGGATGCAAAATAGGTCCTGAAATGACAGTAGTGGCAGGAAGGACAGTCCTTGGACTTTGTCATTTGTTTGCCAAGGCCTAAAAGTAGATCTGATTTAGGCCTTAGAAATTCACTTGGAGTTTTCTGCCAGTTTCTTATCCATCACTTCCAAGGCTCTTTGACATTCTACAGCTGTCAAGATGTTCTATATTTGTATTTTTTTTAGAAAATTAGGACTGATTTTATTTGTCCTAGTAAAACCTGAGCCTCCAACAGAGAACACTATTTACAGTACATATCCCGCAGACAGTATTGGTGTGCTATGGACCGCAGGGTCACGAAAAATTGGACGTGTCTGAACAACAACATATATGTGAACATTGCCTCGCCCAATAAAATATATTCATTTTAGGGACACTTTGGTGGTACAAAGGATAGAGTGTAAGGCCTGGAGCCAGGAAGACCTGAGTTCAGGTCAAGTCACTTAATTCTCTTTGCCTCAGTTTCCTCTTCTATAAAATGAGCTGAAGAAGAAAATGGCAAACCACTCCAGTACCTTTGTTAAGAAAACCCCAAATAGGGTCACAAAGAGTCAGGTGCAAATGAAAAACAACCAAAAAAGAACTCCAATTGTTAATTAAATGAATGACTTGGGACTTTCTTATTCTAAAATGCATTTAGAGGCAACCTTTACTTCATTATTCTGAGACTTAAAAAAAAATTCTGTGTGTGTGTCTGTCTGTCTGTCTATGTCAGGGAAGAGGTGATAAGGTATGAAGCTGAGATTGATTTAGAGTTGGGACATCTGAGTTAGGTCCTGTCTGGGTCCTTAGATTAGTTAGGAGTCCCATCCATCTTAACTTCTCTGTTCCTCAATTTCTTCTTTTGCAAAATGAGGACAATAATAGCATTTACATTGCAGATGCCATAGGTTTCTTGTGAAGATCAAATGAGGTGATGTAGATAAAGAAATTTATAAACATTAAAGTATTGCATAAATGTCAGTTATCATCATCATCATAGTTCTATTGAGGATAAGAGATAATGGGAAGACAAGAAAAGCAGCAATGGGAATCCAGCAGAGAGAAAAACAAGTTTTCAAGTCTCTTCAGTCATTCATGCATAGTAAGATTTCAGAAGCTCCCCTGTGAATAGTCCCTGTAGCTTTGGAGAACACAAATATTAAAGTTCAAAGAACAGGCCATGAGGGAGACACATTCTCTATGCTACAGTGCTGCCAAGGTCACTGCTATAAAGTTGCCTTCCCCTACAGATACAAGAAAATAGCTAAAAAAAAAGGAAAGGGAACGAATCAGTATGGTTCTAAAGAATTATTTATTAAAATAATAATTATTATTTGCTTTATCCATAAGTTGCTATTATCCTTTAGGATGTGTTATTTGCATCATTCATAAATGGGATATTCTTATATTCAAAAGTTCAATTATTTTTCAGTCTAAAGAGGGCAGCTAGGTGGCACAGTGGATAGAGCACTAGATCTGACCTTCATGAGTTCAAATCTGGCCTCAAACACTAGCTGTGAGAATCTAGGCAAATCACTTCACTCTTTTTGCCTCAGTTTCCCCTATGTCAAATGAGTTGGAGAGGGAAATGACAAAACCACTCCAGTATCTTTGCTAAGAAAAACCTCAAAAAAATTTTTTAAGAATTAAAAACTTTTAATTTTTAAATTAAAAAAAAAAAAAAAGAAAACCTCAAATTGGGTCATGAAGAGTCTGATGTGACAGAAAAACAGCATATTAAATAATAGGCCCAATGTTTTCAATAGGGAAATACCAATGTTTTCAATAGGAAAATACAACTCATTTTACATAAATCTGCCTTTTAGTACAAACCACATCTGTTACATTAAATGAAGGTCACATTCACAACAGAAGTTTGATGATCTTTTTTAAGTTTTGCCGAATCTTTACGGAGAAGCAGCATATAATGAAAGGTACATAGAATCTGAAATCCAAAGACCCAGGTTTGACCTGATTTTTTTCTCTTTCTGAGTGAGTAAACTTCAGTTTATGTTCCCTGTTCTGTCACCCTCAATTCTCTCACTTGGGGGAATGAAGATATTTTCACTAACTGAAAAAAAAATGCTCTCACTATCTTCCCCATGAGGTTGTTGTAAGGGTCAAAAGAAATGACGTGTGTGAGTGAAAATATTTTGCAACCAAAATGTTCTCTACAGATTTGAGCTATTTTTCTTCTTCGTGGTCTGAACAGAGGATAAAGTTTTTCTCCCAGCTCGACATAAAACCTAACTGAGACCTATAATTGTACTCTCAATGAGAAGATGAGGAAGCATGAGAATAATATTAATATATTTTGATTCTTCAAAGGATCTGTGATCTCATCATTGTGGGTACTTCCTCCATTGGGGCATGACCTCTTATAAATCCACCACAGGGACCCACCCAGTGTCCTCGGGGCCTTCCTCCAGATTGCTTGCCATTGTGTGGACACCAATGGAATAAACAGGCTGTCCATCAGTTATCCCTCACTTTCTATACATGCTCAATCCACTTTCCCCCCTCCCCCCAGTTATGGAATTCTTATATGATATCCTTTGTCCTATTTCTTCTGTGTATTTCTTTGTTGGAGAGTAGCTACAGCCTAGTCCCTGGAGGCCATTCTCTCATTTTTTTAGTGTTTTAAAGTATCAACTTCAAATCCATTTCTTATCTTCTCACAATGACCTTCTGAGGTTGGCATTATCTTAGAAAGATTTTAGAAACATTAAATTAAGGGAAAAAACAATCTTTTCCTGGTAATTTTGTGTAAGTATTCTTTTAGTCGATTCCCATATATTTTATTCCTTTCAAATTTTCAGTGTATATTTTGGGGAGGCCTATATTCCAACTGATGTGGTATTCTCATTAATAAGTAAAAAGGCTATTTCTGTGGATTCTTCTCGACTTTCCACTAGGTTCCCCAAACATTTCTTCAACCTGGGGGATGAGTAACAGCAGGGTCCCTACTGATGGATTTTGCCATAGAGTCAAAAACTTAAATAAGTAATTCATCTTCTGAAGAAAACTAGTGAAGCCCTAATAAAACAACAGAAGTCTTGCCAGATACACATGGCTGGTGCCCAATCCAGATTCAAAAAGAAACCACATATCACAGGCCAAATTTTTAAAAGATCAGCTGGCACTGAAAACTATAGTCAAAAGGAAGGCTTCGGCCAAAAAAAAAAAAAAAAAAGAAAGAAAGAAAGGAAGAAAGAAAGAAAGAAAGAAAGAAAAAGAAAAAATCTTCTCCAAAGACAACAACAACAAGAAAGATTCAGTTCCACAAATGAGAACTTCAAAACTATTTAGTATTGTAAACAACAGGTGAGCTGAGAATGATTCTCAGAGGGCATGGGAAATGTGGTGGCAATAAGGAGAACTGGACTTCCTTTTACATAAGGATAAGTCCCAAAGGGGAAATTTAATTTCAACAAAGGAGAATGAGAAGCAGTGTGATCTGGTGGGAAAATCCTGGAGCCTAGGATTCAAGGACCCAAGTTTTCCCCCTGGCTCTGTCATGTACTCTCTGTGTGATTTTGGCAAGGGAGGTGGAAAATCATACCTGGAGTCAGAAAGATTTGGGTTCAAATCCTTCCTCAGATATTTAACAAGCTTTTTGATCCTAAGGCAAGTCATGACCTCTGCTGAGCATTGATTTCCTCATCTATAAAATAAGATTAATAATGGACCCTAGTGACAGGGTTGTTGTGATGATCAAATGGAATACATGACAAGTGTTTTCTGAACCCAAAAGTGCTAGAGAAATATTTGCTGTTAGGATGAGAGTTAATCAGATGAATGAGCCACTTTTTCCTTGACTTTTGAATTCCCAGCCCCTTTATGTTTTCGCTGATCATGTCCAATAACCTTCCACTCTAGTTCATCCCTGATATCCATTCATCTCTACTCTAAACCCAGAGCCTATCATTATTGATGATGGAAGTAGTGGAAACCAGTTGGGCTTGATTCATTATAAATTAATATTATATAACTCCACATAGATCCTCATTATTATATAGTAATCCTTTTATTCATCTCTAAAGGACACAATAAATAACTTTTTTTCATCTCTAATACAACAATGGGGCAGTTAGGTAGAAGAGTAGATAAAATGCTGAGCCTCAAGTCAGGAAGATGCAGCTTGAGTTTAAAACTAGCCTCAGACACTTGCTATCTGTGTGAACCTGGGCAAGTCATTTTAACCCTGTTTACCTTGGTTTCTTCATCTTTTAATGATCTAGAGAAGAAAATGGGAAACCACTCCAATGTCTTTGCCAAGAAAATCTCAAATGGGATTTTCAGAGTCAGAAAGGACTGAACAACAAAAAACAACAAAATGGACTCTCTGAAGAGGCTATTCCAGACCGTCTTCATATTGGAATATTGTAAAAAAAAACAACCCTCTAATTAGTGTCTTTGTCTTAAATCTATTCTCTCTCTACTTGGTCCTCTACACAACTGCCAAATCAATATTCCTAAAGCAAAGATTTGATGGTGTAATTTCCTGTTTAATAAATACCAATGGTTGCCTCTTACCTCTAGAATCAAATATAAGCTCCTCTGGTGGTCATTTAAAGTCCACACCCTGACTCTAAGCTGCCTTTCTAGACATATAAAATATAAAAATTCCCTTCTTGTACCCTATAGTCCAGTGAAATTGGCCTTCACACTGTTCTTCAGATATGACATTCCATTTCCTATCTTTGTGTTTTTGCAAGGCAGGAGGAAGGATTTTAGAAGGTTGAGGGATTTTCTAACACCACAGACTGTGAGTCCCATTTTTTGTGCTTCCCTTATTGGTTGTCAATGGACATCAATTTAACTAACCAGACGTAATGAATTTTTAGAAACAGATATTTACTAAGACAGTATGGTAAGAAAAATTGGTATTAAAACTTCTTCCCAAAAGTCTGTGACACACTCTTTAACAAATACATCCTGAAAACAGTAAGAGATGAGCTCAAGTTCACAAGTGGCAAAAGGAATAACACAATTCCTGGAAGTCCTTTTGGAGGAAACTCTTTTCATTCCTTCATAGAGCTTTCATGATGTTCCCAGTAGCAACAGGGCATCTTTCTTCTGGGTCCCTTGTAGAGTCTTGAAACTAGCCTTTCCTTGGTTTGTTTAATTTGTCCTCCATTTCTTAGTCCCTGATAATCTGGGAACACTAGGAAATTCAGATCTTCCCAATTTAAGTATATACAGTCTGCTGCTGCTCGAGGTGGTGTTGGGGTACGAGGGAAGGAAGAGGTTATGAATTAGCCCTCAGACTTGAATTAGGTTAGAATTGCTTTCTCCTGGGTCCCTACTAGAATCTGTATTTCCCAAATGATTCGCTACTTTGTGCAAAACCCACAAGAGTGAGCCTCATAAATCAGTCCCAATCTACTTCCTTTATTGCATCATTTCCTTTCATCCAAGTGGTGTAAGCATTCTATTCCTATTCAATATAACTAATTGTTCATATTGATCAACTCCTTTCCATCGATTCAAAAGATGTGTTGGGCCTTGTTCTCACCTAGTTTTCAACTCTGATTGATTGATCGATTCAATTGAAAAGTCTGGACTCTGTAATTTTTGAGGTATAATAGTGTTAGAATTTTCTTTTTCATGATGCATTTCTGGCAGGCCTATAAACCCTAGATCAGAGGTATCAAACATGTGGCCCCCAGGGCATGTGTAACCCACAACATTCTTGAGTGTGACCCAAAGCAAATTAAAATGTAATTGGAAAATGTTTGACAAAATAAATAAAAATCCAGTAAAACATAGATAATATTATATTTTAAAACTAGGACAATATGCAGCCTGCAAGCTTATATATGGATTAGTGGTCACCATTTTTATTTGGATTAGACTCCACTATTCTTGATTATATTTTCAAATTCTGTATTCTGAACTTCAATATTTCCATGTATTCTTTCAGTATTTTTCCTATTTTGTTCCATCACTTATCCTTTTGCCTCTGCATTTTTTCAGTCCAATTCATTCTATTTTTTAGAGAAACTGTTATAGAGAGTGTCTGGTTTTTATTTTTTAGTCCCATGTTAGACTGTTGATTTGTTCCATAAAAGCTCCAATTTCTGTCCTTATTTCTTTGATATTTTACCATTTGGAAAAAAAAGAATTTGTACTGCTGAATTACTACGGAGGCTCTTTGGAGGCTCAATTGTTATTTCAGGAGCCTTGAAGAATTTGTTGGATTGCTTTCATTTTCCTTTGGGGGTTTTGACTCAGTTTCCTTGGGTTGGAGGTAGTTCTTTAAATGTTTTTTTTTCCTCCTCCTTAGTCTGCTTTTGTTTGTCTCAAACAAAGACTACTGATTTTTCTATTCTGTCCTTACCATAAAAGTGCTTCTTTTCCTCCTGAAGAAGTAGCCCAAGTCCTTTTCTGTCAAGTTTTTTTCTCTCAGCCTGCTGGGGTTAGATGAAGTCTACAGCCCTCAAGGGGTAGGAGTGAACAGTTGGAAGACCACTAAAAGGAGGCTCTAAGAAGGCACTGTAAAAGGACCAATTTACTTGCCACCATTTTTCTGGATTGTATCTTTCTTCCTGAGACTGATTTTCTTCAGGCCGTAAGCTGACCTCTTGGGGCTTGGCAATGAAGAGGTAGGGGGAAGTTTTCTGTGGGATAATGCTTAGAAGAAGAGAGGGATTTGGGATTGGGTTAGGTGTCACAGTGAATAGAATGCCAGGCCTGGAGTCAAGAATATTTATTTATCTTCCTGAATTCAAATTCAACCTGTGTCACTACTTCCTTACTGGATCACAATACTGTGACACAATACTTATTGTGTCACCCTGGGGAAGTCACTATTTGCCTCAGTTTCCTTATCTGTAAAATGAGCTGGAGAAGGAAATGGCAAATCATTTTAGTATCTCTATCAAGAAAACCACAAATGGGTTCATAAAGAGTCCCAAATGAAATGATACAAACTGAACACAAACTGACTAACAATACATTCTTCTCTTTTTCTCATGCTTTTAGCTGTTTGCCTCCTTTGATATGTTAAATATAGTTGTAACAAGTTCTGAACTTTTAGATATCTTCCTCCCCCAGAATCTTGGCCTTTAACACCATGCACATCTCCTTCCTTTTCCACTATCAACCTACCCTGAGTATAAAGTCTTTCTCTGAGCCAAATACCACGGGGCTATGATAAAAAATAAGAGGGAGGCCGGGTACACCTCCTTCGTTCTTGTGACTTGTCACCAATCCCATGCTAGCCTTCCTGACCTCACACCTGGACCACTCTGCAATGGCTAGAATCGTCATTGGTGACTATCCATGCCTGTAATTATCTCCTTCCTCTTCGTCTCCTGTCTTCTCTGACTCCCTTCAGCTTCCACCTCAAATCTCACTTTCCACAAGAACCCTTTCCAAATCCCCTTCAGCGTTAGTGCCTTCCCTCTAATATTTTCTACAATTTATTCTGCCTATATTGTATTTGTACATAATTATTTGCATATTATCACTTCCTTTAGACAGGGAAGATCTTCAAAAGTAGGTACTATCTTTTACCTTTCTTTATGTCTTTGATTTTTAACACAGTGCCTGACATATAAAGGTGCTTTGTGAGTTGAGAGAACCAAGAATAAAGGGACTCTTCAATTACTTTTTTCCCCCTGTTAGATTACCTTGTGGCAAGTTCTATCCGTTTTCCTTTTCATTTCAGAAAAAGAGGACAAAATTCAAAATTAGAGGGCCCCCTTGCCACTTACAATTTGAGTGACTGATTTTGAACAAATCATTAACCTTATGGAGCCTCAGTTTCTTCATCTGTAAAAATGAGATAATTAGATTAGATAATCTTGAAGGCTCCTTCCAGATCTAAATCTATGATCCTAAATTGATGGTATTTGGGGGTTTTATGGAGGAATATTTGTCCCTAAGTTAACTCTTATTTTACCATCTTTTTGGACTTCTCCTTTCCTCAGTCCCTTTTCATGTAGGCATCACCAAGGCCTTTTTCCTATACCTTGTCTCTCTCTCTCTCTCTCTCTCTCTCTCTCTCTCTCTCTCTCTCTCTCTCTCTCTCTCTCCCCTTCTCTTCTTCTCTTCCCTCCCACATCTCTTTTGTTAAACCCTTGAAGCCTTAGGATCAATTCTAAGACAGAAGAGTGGCAAAGGCTAAGCAATCAGGATTAAGTGACTTGCCCAGGGTCACACAGCTAGGAAGTGCCTGAGGACAGATCTGAACCCAGATCCTCCCAATTCCAGGCCTCTATCCAGCTATCTAGCTGCCCTTTCCTATTTCTCTTAACGACATCCTCCATCTCTCAGTAACCCTGGCTTAAAACCTCCAATTCCATATTGAATTGTTTTTAATCATTACTTTTCTTTTGACATTGTAGTCACTTCCCTACAAACACTATCTTACCCTAAACCCTCCTTAAAAACAGTAAAACAAAACTCTAATACAATGCCAGAGGCTGATAGCGTACGTGATTTTCTCATCCTTGAACTTCCCTCAGCACCTCAGCACAGGTGACTGGCTGCTTTCATTGGTGAATTCCTTCTGGCAGCTCCATTTTGAAGAGGGACAGCTCAGTTTTCCTTCATTCTTCTCTCAGTTTTGCTTCTGACTCTTCAGAATTCACCATCACACTCCAAGTCAGAACTTCTACCAATTTCAGCAAAGCCCCTTTCAGATCCTCTTCATGGGTCACCTTCTCCCATTAGAATATAAGTGTCTTGATGGTAGGAACTATATACTTTTTGTTTGCATCAGTATTCCAAGAGGGAAGAACAGAGAGCTTAATAAATTTTTTTAACCCTTTTCTTCTGTCTTACCATCAGTTCTAAGACAGAAAATCAGCAAGGACTAGGCAGTTGAGACCTTTCCCAGGTCACACAGCTAGGAAGTGTCTGAGATAAGATTTAAACCCAGGTCCTCCCAACTCCTTATGTACTGTACTCTCTGGCTGCCCCCTAAAAATACTTTTTGACTGACTGATTTTCCACTCTTGAATAAGTTTAAAGACTTAAAGTCTTAATAAAGTTTAAACTTTATTAACTGAAACAAAGTGTGTATCATTGAGCAAAGTTAGAATCTTCTAAGGAATTATGTGCCATCATCTGGGTTCTTGGATTTACCTTCCCATTGGTCATAATTGGTCAGTATTTGATAATGATGTTCTTTAGGAAGGCAGGCCACTTCATCATATATAATTACTTCCTTTAATGATTGCTGTGGAGATCATGCCAAAATTAGAGTTAGTGGTCTGGTAGGGGCACTGCTATTCCACACAGTTTTTGGTTCCAGGTTCTGGGCTGACTTCACTGGGTCTGGAAGCAGTTGACCCTCTTGATATTTGCCAGTTCCTATGTCTCCCTCAGGGATTCTTGGTGATTTAGGAAGGCTAGGAAGGTTACTAGTGTTTTTTTCAATTGCTTTTTGTGAGATGGGAGGGTGGAAGTCTGTGATGTTTTTCCCCCAAGTATTTGGTATCCTCCACTTTTTCAGATATTATGAGATTCAGTCTCTCAAGACCCTTAGAATGGTGTCACCACAAACTCTCTATAAATATTTGGTCTAATCCAACTGTTCTTCCCATTTTTTTTGTTTTATTTAGTGTAACTTACCCCTCTTTACAAAAGACAAAAAGGTCTGGAATGGTAAGTCTAATTACAGTACAGTACTTTTTCTATCAGTAGAAAGACTAGCTTGCTACAATAATCTTGACAGATTTTCTATTGCCTATTTTATTGCCTTCTTTCCAGTTTCATTTTTGACTGTTCTTGGAATCATCTAGTTTAATTCTGTCAAATATCAAACTTTATTTACACTTGCTTCTTAAATTTTAAGTAATGGTTTCACTGGGTTTTTGTTTTGTTTGGCTTTTTAAAATTAACTTTATTTATTTCATTAATTCATTTAGAATATTTTTCCACGGCTCCATGATTCATGTTCTTTCCCTCCCCTCCTCCCTCCTCCCCAACACAGTCAACATGCAATTCCACTGGTTTTTACATGTGTCATTGATCAAGACCTATTTCCACATAATTAATATTTGCACTAGAGTGATCATTTAGAGTCAATATCCCCAATCATATCCCCATTGAACCATGTGATCAAGCCATTGTTTTTCTTTTGGGTTTCACTGTTTTATGAGACAATATTGCTCATAATCTTCTGTCACATTTCTTCATAAGATTGTACAAATAAGCTTATATTCAGAACTGTTTCCTTTTCAGAGTGGAGTCCTCATTAAATGTTGTTTGTAATTGCAATTCCTTCATAAGCTATGAGCAATGATGTCAGAAGGAGATGGCAGAAAGTTAGAAAAGAGTGAGAGGAACAGAAGTGGGGGCACTTGTTATAGTCTTCTCAAGGGATTTAGCCACTGACTGAATAAGAGAGAATGGGGATGATGGGCTAATCAGTAGGAGAAGATGGAATGATTAGGCAATGAAGTGACCATATGGCAGTGAAGAGGGTTAATGTTGGGCTGATTTGAGTTGGGAAGAGATTAGAGGTCTGGTGTTTAGTCTCAGATCTCCTGGGTAATTGGGAGGTGCATTTTCAGACCTTTGGGCAGTTAGCTGGTGCTATGGATAAAGCACTGACCCTGGAGTCAGAAAGACTTGAGCTCAAATACGACTCAGACCCTTTGACCCTCAACAAGTCACTTAGCCCCATTTGTCTCAGTTCTTCATTTGTAAAATGAGTTGGAGAAGGAAATGGCAAACCACTCTTGCCAAGAAAACTCCAGATATGGTCGTAAAGAGTCAGACGCTACTGAAACGACTGACCAGCAACAATTTCAGGCCTTAGGTACAGATGTTTGCAGACAGTTCTGGGTATAAATTCAAGGAGTGAGTCTGGGTCATGGGTATATGGAAGGAGTATGTTCCAGGGTTAAGCAGAGGCAGCTGTCCCCTGGCTTGAGAAGTCATGTGGCTATGGGTTCTCATCCGGCCAAAGATCCTCAGGGAGGAATATCAGGATTTGGGGAGCTCTGGTCATGGTAGGTAGGAAATAGATGGTTGAACCTTCAACTAGTCTTTCTGAACTTTCAACTAGTTTTTGTATTGGCAGAGACACCATTGAGTGGACAAGTGGACTCAGAGCCATAGGATGAGAGTGAGCCAATGCTTTGCAGTTAACAGTTTAGATGTCCTTATGCTTTTTATTAATTTTCCTCTTAATTTTTCCCTTTGAAGTATTTGTTTCATACTTTCCAGAATCACTCTATCAACCTGATAATTTTGAAAGTTATAAATGCTGCCATCAGCCCTATCATCTTCTTCCTCTAATAGGGAAAACAGCCTACATTTGGTATACACTAAGCTATCACTTGGCCCTCACAGAGATACAAACACAATAAATCCTCTGTAGTTCACTGGAAAGTTCTTCTTGCCCCGCCATATTTAATGCAACTCAGATCCTCCTATTTCTGCTGGTTCTTTTGACTATCATAGTTAACTGCAATGGCAAACTGTTTATAGAGAATAGAGCAGGATCAAGAATACAGAGAAAGGAAGCATGGGATCTATTCACAGAATAAAGAAAACCCCACCAACGACATCCAGGCAACCAACGCCTTTGGGGATGCAACCTGATGACCACGTCTGCCCCCCTCAGCTCCTCTAGATGCAGCTAGTGAAGATCAGGAAAAGTAACATCTCGGAAGGGTCAAATAATTCAACCTCGAAGATGGATATGGCTTTGTCAATGGAAATGACCTTAAAGAAGACGCTCTACCAGCTGCTGCTTTGCAGCCTAGGACCAGGGGGGGACTTCTCTATCTAATCTCTGGCTGAAAACTCCCATCTGTCCTATTTCTCCTTGTGAGATGGTAAAGACCACATTGCTATTCCTTTGTATCTTCGGTGCTTAGACCAGCGTTTTGTACATAGCATGACAAAGTTTCTTGAATGCCAGAATAATGAATTGGGCCTTGACTTGGCAGGTTACAGTGAGCCTTTGAAGGCTTTTCAGCAAGGGATGCTAAAGAGAGTTTGTGATTTTCATCAGTGGGGGAAATACCCACCCAAATACAATCACAGGTCCTTGAAATATTCAATAATATTCTACCATCTATGTTGATTTAGAATCTAATGACCTGAGTTCAAATCTTTATGTTCTGTGTGATATCTCCTTCTGTAAAGAAGAGGGGGTTATACTAGGTTATTTCTCAAGTCTCTTCTAGCTTTGAAGTCTCTGATGATATAATGAGGTCTGTGACATTAAAAATAGAAATCTTTAGGGGAGAAGCTGGGTGGCTCAGTGGATTGAGAGCCAGGCCTAGAGATGGGAGGTTCTAGGTTCAAATCTGACCTCAGATACTTCCTAGCAGTGTGACCCTGGGCAAGTCACTTAACCCTCATTGCCTAGCCCTTACTACTCTTCTGCCTCAGAGCCAATACACAGTATTGACTCCCAAGATGGAAGGTAAGGGTTTAAAAAAAAAAGAAATCTTTGACATAATTTTATAGAGTAATATAATATATAACAAATTAATAACAATAATGTTGCCTTTTATTTCTATCAGATACATCATTTAAAGTCATATTTGAGGAAAAACAAACACCTACAAACATTTAATTTACACAGGAACCAACTATTATTATCCACTGCTAAGTCTAACCTTGATTTCTCTTCTCTAGATCCTACTGGTAACTTTATTTTTTTTTAAACCTATAGCTTCTACTCCAGCAAGTAATTAAGATCATCCACCATGATCAGGTGGGATTTATACCAGGAATGCAAGGTTGGTTCAACATTAGGAAAACCATCCACATAATTGACCATATCAACAGTCTAACAAACAAAAATCACATGATCATCTCAATAGATGCTGAAAAAGCCTTTGACAAAATACAGCATCCATTCCTATTGAAAACACTGAAAAGTATAGGAATAGAAGGACCTTTCCTAAAAATAATAAACAGTATATACCTAAAACCATCAACAAACATCATATGCAATGGGGATAAATTAGAAGCCTTCCCAATAAGATCAGGAGTAAAACAAGGATGCCCATTATCTCCTCTATTATTCAACATAGTACTAGAAACACTAGCAGTTGCAATTAGAGAAGAAAAAGAAATTGAAGGTATCAAAATAGGCAAGGAGATGATATGATGGTCTACTTAAAAAATCCTAGAGAATCAACTAAGAAGCTTGTAGAAATAATCAACAACTTTAGCAAAGTTGCAGGATACAAAATAAATGCACATAAATCATCAGCATTTCTATACATTTCCAACACACTAGAGCAGCAAGAAGTAAAAAGAGAAACACCATTTAAAATCACCCTAGACAATATAAAATACTTAGGAATCTACCTACCAAAACAAACACAGCAATTATATGAAAACAACTACAAAACACTTTCCAAACAAATAAAACTGGATCTAAACAATTGGAAAGCCATTGATTGCTCATGGGTAGGACTAGCTAACATAATAAAAATGACAATTCTACCCAAATTAATTTACCTATTTAGCGCCATACCTATCAAATTACAAAAAACTTCTTTACTGAATTAGAAAAAACTATAACAAATTTCATTTGGAATAACAAAAGATCAAGAATATCAAGGGAAATAATGAAAAAAATGTGAAGGAAGGGGGCCTAGCAGTACCAGATATTAAACTATACTATAAAGCAGCAGTCATCAAAACAATATGGTACTGGCTAA
>NC_058130.1:552319823-552334302 GCF_016433145.1 Gracilinanus agilis
TTTATGTTTCTCTCTCTCTCTCTCTCTCTCTCTCTCTCTCTCTCTCTCTCTCTCTCTCTCTCTCTCTCTCTCTCTCTCTCTTCCCCTCTATCTCTTTGTCTCCTCCACCTCTCTCTCTCTGTTTCTCTGTCTCAGTCTATTTCTGCCTTTGTTATCTCTGTGTCTACCTCTCTGTCTCTGTCTGTCTCTTTCCCTCTGTCTGTGCCTGTGTGTGTGTGTCTGTCTGTCTTTTTCTGTCTAACCACCTCTGTCTTTATCTGTCAGTCTCTACCTCTCTCTAATCTCCCTCTCTCAGCTCTATTTCCCACTCTATCTCCTTCTCTGTCTCTCTTTCTCTAGCTCTTTTTCTCTCTTTCTATCAAAACTCAGGGTGGAGGTTAAGTATTAAGTTTAATAATTTAGTGTGAATTACTTTATTAGATGTTTTCCTTTCTGACAGAAAAGAACTAAAGTTGCAAGTGAGGTGAAAAGAACAAATGGTAAAAAGAGTCATTCCTCAGTTTCAGAAGATATTTTACCTTCCTGATTTCTACTACTCCCTACGACTACTAAATGGTTATCTATTGTCATGGAGCAGGAAGTGTAGCCTTTTCTAACAAGGTTTGCAAAGATAAAGTTAGAAATTTCCCTTCTTTCAAAAAAAAATTCCTTCCAATGAGGGCATCATTGGGTTTCAATTGTTCTAGGATAATTCTAGGAGTGTTTTGGCATTTAGTTTTCCCTTGCTTAGAAAATTAGCAATACCTACTCATACTTTGGGAACATGGCTTTCCCATTATTTATATGACATATATATATAAAACCTAACTCCCTGTAAAAGACACACACACGCACACACATGCACGCACACACACACATTTTATAGGGAGTTAAATTAGATTTATAGCTGAACATGACCTTAGAGGCTATCTAATGTAACTCCCTATGTGTAACTCACAGATAGGATTAGGTTAATTCCTGATGATTTCACCCCTTTGGATTCTGTTCAGAGCCTTTGGTGGGCTCCATCAATTCCTGGTCTCCAAAGTTATTTCTCCTCAACGGGATAATCAGAGCTCGCCTATGCTGCTAGCTAGGTGGTCTGTGCCTGGGTGGAGTCACAGATCATTACCCTCTCCCTGGAGGGTTCAGTGAACAGTTTAATAAGGTTCGGCTTTTTTCAGAAATTTTCTCTTGGCATCTCAGTCCTTTTCTCTATCTCCAAGCTTACTGGATTTGAAATTCACTTTCTAGATGGCTAAGAAATTATGACGTACTGAATTTTAAATCCGCTCTGAGGTTTTGCTAGAGTTGACCTAACTTATTTCTACATATTGACATTAACCTTTGCTTGGTTTATGGGGTGGGGGGCAGTATAAAATTAAAGGATCTGCTTCTGAGGCCGAGTAACCAGGTTTCTGTACCTGCACTCCCTGTTTCCATGGGACTGTGCTACTCTGCATGCAGAGATATGATCTGATTGGGTTTTCTCTTAGGAGAGCCGGGTTATGCTGAAGAAGACTATGCTCCCTTTTCTCTTAGTTCTTTCATTATGTCTCCCACCCTAGCCCAAGGAATATTAATTAAGTCTGGGGTTTGGGTTGGGCGTAATTCTTTCCAAGTATTTTTCAGTCATTTTTCAATTGTGTCTGATTCTTCATGACCTCATTTGGAGTTTTCTTGGCAAAGATACTGGATTGGTGTGCCTTTTCTTTCTTCGGCTCACTTTATAGCTGAGGAATTAAGGCAAACAGGGTAAAATGACCTTTGCCCTTAGTCACCCAGCTAGTCTGTCTGAGGCCAGATTTGAACTTGTAAAGATAAGTCTTCCTGACTCCAGGCCCAGCACTCTAGCCACTTTCCCAACTCTCCAAAGTGGGGAGTAAAAAGGGCATTCAATATAAAACTAAATCAAGTATTTATTTCTTAAACACATGTACATATACACATGTACATAAAGATCCTCACACACAATGTTGGCAGACCCAAAGAGCTCATTGAGCACATTGACAAAATGATTTAAAACAGAATTCAGTAACTGAATCTATAATTCTTATTATAGTCTCTTGGGAAACAACCACTACTGTGTCGATGATAATTATGATACTTAAGTCTCCCCAAAACAAAAAGCATTCTATGGGACCACTCAATAGGCACAGTTACAGTTGACCTTGCTTCTATTATACCCAAATAATCCCCAATCATCTTCCTGCAAGCAGTTGTTTTGTTTTGTTTTTTAAATAGAGAAACTTCCATGGTCAGCTCTATTCACTGGACCAAGGAGCTTTATAAGTACTTAACTCACAAGTTCACCTACAAGTCCACTGCAAGTCTCATCACCTACTTAGGAAAGAAAATACAAAGAGAACAAGGTAGCAAGAGGGTTAGGAAGACACTTATCCAATCGTGTCCCCAACTATAGCTTCTAGAAGGGCAGTTATGATGCCAGGGTAGAGAAGAGCTTACCTTCTTCCACTCCTCATTGGAATTTTCAGGAATATATAATGTGTAATGCAGGGTTTCTTGCATTTGCAATATTACTCTAGGCAATCCTGTCAGTTAGCAGAATGGAACTCTGGCCTGGCAGATGCCATCCTGGGTCCTGACAGTTGAGCTGTGACTATATAAAGCCCTGCAAACCCAACCTTGGGGTTCTGATTTCCTTGACCTCACCCAGATACCTAGCTACCCCTGACTTCCCCTTGGGGACCCTGGGAGGTTGAAGGGAGGTGAAGGGAGATTGGGTTGTGGAACATGGGCAGGATTTAGCTTAGAGTAGCCTAGTGGTTAAGGACATTCCTTGTACAGATCAACAACTTCATTTGTTTAGCTGGAGAATCAAATATCAGCAGGCCAGTGTCATGTCATCACTGGCCGAAGGCTGGTTCTCTCAGCCTGACCTTACCTACTAGGTCCATTGCCAACACTTTCCAGTTGCCCCTAGCAACATCTTCTGTGATAATTAGATTAAGTCTATACTGCCCATCTTTAGATTTAATCACCAAAGGTGAAGAGCACCTTCCAATTCTGGGAGGTCCTAACCCACGTGTGCTAGAGTGAGTAACAAATCAGAATTGATGCACCACCCCCTATGCTTTCTATGAGAAAGCATCTATTGTGATTGGATATGCAGGCTAAGGGAAGGCACTGGAAGTGACATATTGTAACCCCTTCCAAAGAGGACGGTGGAGTGAGGCTATGACTGGTGTGGTGAAGGAGACCTGAGGGAGCTTCACTGGTTTGTGACCGAGACTGTTCCACATGGTGAGTTTAAACACTGAATCTTCCTGAACTTCTATTGGGAAACTTCCTTTTATAGACTCTGTGAGTGGAGTTTGCTCCATTCACCTCCGGGCTTCAGGCCCTTTATCCCTTGGTTGAGGGTTAAGATATTTAAGATATACCTGGACTAATCAATGGGATAGATTCTTATCTCCATATTTCCTCTCTCTCAATTTCCCTACCTTCAACCTTCCTAATTGTAAATAAATCACCATAAAAGTCAATTTTGACTTGAGATTATTCTTAATTGAGGATTGAAGACAAAAGCCATCCAGAAGCTCTCATATAAATGACAAAGCACCTTGCCCTTTGCCACAGTCATAGGGTAAGGAAAAGACCAAGGGACTATTTGAATTTTCTTCATGATTCCAAAGCAATAAGTCCTTTTATTATTGAGTTCCCACATGGCTGGAGGCAACCAAAAATTCATTATATCCCAAAGTCCCAAGAGCTTATGCAAAATCCCTGGCATCCTGGGAAAAAAATTTTTTTAAACCCTTGTACTTCGGTGTATTGTCTCATAGGTGGAAGATTGGCAAGGGTGGGCAATGGGGGTCAAGTGACTTGCCCAGGGCCACACAGCTGGGAAGTGGCTGAGGCCGGGTTTGAACCCAGGACCTCCTGTCTCTAGGCCCGACTCCCACTCCACTGAGCTACCCAGCTGCCCCTATCCTGGGAAAATTTTTAGGAGGACTTTGGGTAAGCTTTTAATTAGGGTGGTGGCTATTAGGTCAATTAACTCTTTGCTATGGAGGCATAATAACAGCTGACATTATATACTTTACAAAGTGCCTTATATATGTAATCTTATTTGTTATTAGTAACAACCCTTCGAATTAGGTCTTTTTCTTTTTATTTCTTTTTTTTTTTTTTTTTGATGGGACCTATGATTTCATTTGTTTAGGGATTACTCAATGAGGAAACTCCCTTGATCCTTGAAAATTGGAAATTACTCTGCAACTTGAGATGTTAAATGACTTTCCTAGAGTCACCCAGCCAGTAGGTCTTCTTGATTCCAGGGTTGTCTCTCTATCCACTGTGCCATATAACTCTTAAGATAGTATTTCAATATTCTCGTGATTTTTTAAAATGATTTGTTGATGATCACACAGATCATGAGGACTAGAAATCCAAGTCTTTATTTATATCATACTGAGTCAAGGGATTACAGTATAAACCCTGATATTGCTATATAGTTTATGAAAGTGACTGAAGATGTTCAGGGTGAGGAAGGTGATTTTTTTCAAATACAGAGAAATGCAGCCTCAAAAGTCATTTTTTGTACTCAACAATCAGCCCGTGGGACCTGGCCATCCTGAGACTATCAACAACTTTGTCCTTTGTCCTTTTGCCTTTCGGATTGGATTTGAATCTTTCCTTTTTCTCATCACAGACTTTGAGTTGTACTTTCAGTTCTAATTTTCTTCTCACTCAGGTTAGTCACTTGACATCAAAGGAGAAGTAGGTAATCCTCTTTCCCCTTTCTCCAAGAACAATTATTTACAGTTCTCTCCCTGGCCCTTCACCATAGACAGATAGAAGAAACCACACAGAAACAGTTTGAAACAAGATAATTAGAGACCCTGGGGGGGGGGGGTTGGGGAACAGAGGAGGGAGGAACCAAAGGGACCTGCCAAACTCAAATTTCACCAAATCACAGATTTTCAGTTAGAAGGAGGCTCAGTAGCCACCCATCTAATACAATCTATATCTAAAAAAGAATCCCCCCAATAAAGAGCACCAAACCAGCAGTCATAGAGCCTCTCCAGTAAGATCTCTAGTAAAGAAGACCTAGAATTGATCTCGTGAGGCAACTCGTTCCATCTTTTGGATAACAATTATCAGAAAGCTTTTCTTTGTCTAAGTACCAGGGGGCACCCAGAAACTCTTGCTGGGGAGTCCCAATTCACCATGGTGGTTTGTGCATGGCTCAGAGAAGGTGGAAGAACTCAGGAACTGCAAGGCTCCTGGTTCCCAAGTCTTAACTCTGCCTCCCATCATGGGGCAGGATCACTTGGTGGCTGGGGGTATGGGTGTGTGAAAGTGTGGACTTATTCTAATCCAAATTAACTCTAAGATCACCACTCCTCTTTTTGAATAGGTGATGTTTCAGTGAGTGTTAGTCATGTGACAGCATAATGGAGTTGGTTTCCCATGGAAATTGGCACACATACTGGAATACTGTGCCATTTTTTACTCATGAACAGTGATTCCCAAAGTGGGCACCACCGCCCCCTGGTGGGTGCTGCAGCGATCTAGGGAGGTGGTGATGGCCACGGGTGCATTTATCTTTCCTATTAATTGCTGTTAAAATTTAAAAAAAATTAATTTCCAGGGGCGCTAATTAATATTTTTTCTGGAAAGGGGGCGGTAGGCCAAAAAAATTTGGGAACCACTGCTCTTGAGCATAGAATCAATAGAATCAATCAAATGAGCAGTATTCAACAATAATGATAATAAACAATTTTGTGATGGTGGTTCAGTTGTTTCAGTCATGTCTAACTCTTTGTGACCCCATTTGGAATTTTCTTGGCAAAGACACTGAAGTGGTTTGTCATTTCCTTCTCGAGTTCATTTAATGAGGAACTGAGGCAAACAGGGTTAAGTAACTTGCCAGGGTCACACAAGATGAGTCTTCCTGACTCCAGACCTGGCACTCTACCCAATGTGCCACCTAGCTGCTGTATGACAACATTTCAAATACTTGAAGATGACTATCGTGTCCTTCTTCCCTGAGCCTTCTCTTCTCCAGGCTAAATATTTCTACTTCTTTCAATTGATCATCATAAGACAGCAGACACTAAATAAGTGTTTATTTAATTGAATGGAACAAAGATTTTTTTAGCTCCTACTCTGGGCAAGGCAAACAGAGCAAGGTTCTTGGCATAGAAAGACAAAGATGAAATGGTACTTGACCTCAAAACTGTTGCAGCAACAAATAATATATGAATGCCCAGATATACTTTTTTTTTCAAACCCTTACCTTCTGTCTTAGAATCAATAATGTGTATTGGTTTCAAGGCAGAAAAGCACGAAGGGCTAGGTTACAGGAGTTAAGTGACTTGCCCAGGGTCACACAGCTAGGAAGTATATGCATCCAGATTTGAACCCAGGACTTTTTATCTCCAGGTTCTTAGGCAACCCATTCTACCTTCTGGATAACACTTAATTATCAGAAAGTTTTTCATTATGTAAATGCCAGGGGGCACCCAGAACGATTTCCTAGGGAGTCCCAACTCACCCTGGTGGTTTGGGCATGCCTCACAGAAGGTGAATGGATTCAATAACTGTAAGGCTCCTGGTTACCAGAGAGCTCACTGGTAATGGCTCTCTATCCACTGAGCCACCTAAGCTTCCCTGCAGATATTTTTTTTTGCAAGGCTTTTGAGCCTTGGATTCTACTCCATGTTTCAAGATCATCATCCTGTTGTCTTTCACTTACTGTTTTGGTTTATTTTTTAATTGTCAGGGCTTTCAGTTCAAAAGGGTAATTTTAGTTTGTGTACACTGAGTTGAATAATGGGGTCACTACTCCAAGGACCTAAAGTCAATTAAAGGAAGCTACTATCACTATATTTAGATGCAGCAGTGAAAACATAACATGCTCGAACCACATAATACATCTTTATATCTACCCGTAGCCACACACACACATATATCTACAGATAGGACAGAGGCAGAGCCTTGGCTGCCTCTCTGGAGCCATGCATCTTGTCTAGGCTATGGAATTTCTAGGATTTCACAGTTCTAGAATGAGTTCCATCAGCATCACTGAAAGGCAATCCCCCCCTCTTTTTTTTTTTTTAACTCTTATCCTCTGCCTTATATTGATTCTAAGACAAAAGAGTGATAAGGGCTAGGCAATGGGGGTTAAGTGACTTGCCCAGGGTCACACAGCCTGGAAGCTACTCAGTTGCCCCCAATTCCCCCCCTTTTTTAAATTTAGGAGCAGCTAGGTTGCTCAGTGGATAGAGAGCAGATCTAGAGTTGAGATGAAATAAGCTCAAATCTAGCCTCAGTTCCTGTTCTTCTACCTTGAAACTGAAAATTATATCAATTCTAAGATAGATAATAAGGGTTAAAAAAATTCTATAGGTATGCAGCCAGTGTCGGATTGAAGAATTTAGAAGGTAGAGAGTGGCTTCCAAGGGAGACAGATCAAGCCAAATGCTTATGGACTCCAGTAGAGGAAATGTTTGATTTATTCCCTTTATGGATGAGCTACCTATAGGTTACAGAGATATGACTGCTGAGATTAAAAAAAAAAAAAGTTTAGAAGATGTCCAACCAGGAAAGCACTTTAATTAACTAAGTCTCTTTCCTGCTCTAATCTTCATCAGTTTTCAACGTATACAAAATTTAAGGAAATATTCCTAGATGGTTGTAAATGATTTCCATTGCCCCCAGTCTAGTTAAAGCCTTCTTCACTTCATGCCCGGCCCATGGCAATAACTTTCCAATTATATCTCGGTCTCCTGCCTCTTTGCCCTCTAATTCTTGCTGGCCTTGGCCACCACATGAATCTTCTTTAAGGACCACTTCGATCACATCTCCTCCTCCATTCAAATCTTCACTGATTCCTCATTGCCCAACAAAGTCCAACATCTTACATCCGACATTCAAAGTCCTCTGTATTCTGATTCCAACATACCTATTGGAGAACATTTTTTATCATTCTCCAAATGAACTCTTTTACTTTTATTATTTTTTAATCTTTACCTTGTGTCTTAGTATCATGTTATTTTTTATTTTTTTAAACCTTTACCTTGTGTCTTAGCATCAGTTCTAAGCTAGAAGAGCAGCAAGGGCTAGGCAATGGGACTTAAGTGACTTGCCCAGGGTCACATAGCTAGGAAGTATCTGAGGTCAGAGTTGAACCCAGATCCTCTTGTGGTGCTCTATCCTCTGTGCTACCTAACAACTCTACTTTTTTTTTTTTAAAACCCTTGTACTTCGGTGTATTGTCTCATAGGTGGAAGAGTGGTAAGGGTGGGCAATGGGGGTCAAGTGACTTGCCCAGGGTCACACAGCTGGGAAGTGGCTGAGGCCGGGTTTGAACCTAGGACCTCCAGCCTCTAGGCCTGGCTCTCACTCCACTGAGCTACCCAGCTGCCCCCTCTACTCTTTTGTTTTTAAAGTGAATTTCATAAGTATAAGATGGGATACAAGGTAGGTCGGTAAAACAATGTTCATATGAAAAGACCTGTGGATGTTGTGATTGACAGGCTCAATATAAGCAGCCATGTGGCACAGTAGAAAGAGTGCCAGACCTGAAAATCAGAGAAACCTAAGTTCAAATCCAGATTCAGACACTTACTAGCTGTGTGACCCTAGACAAGTCATTTATACCTTCTTTGCCTCAGTTTCCTCATCTGTAAAATGAACTGGAGAAGGAAATGGCAAATCACTCTAGTATCTTTACCAAGAAAACCCCAAAAGAGGTCATAAAGAGTCAGACACAACCAAAACAACTGAACAACAATAACAATCTCAAGATAAGTCAAGAATATGACATGACAAATAAATAAGCTAATGTTAACTGATGATGCATTGAGAGGTAAACTAACCAAAACAAATAAGTGAGAAGCATACAGTCTTCTATCCTGGAGAGGACATTTATAGTTATGGCATCATGTTTTAGGATGACTTTGTGCTGGAAAACATTCAGAAGAAGATCAACAATATGGTAGAAGGACTGAAAATCAGGTAAAAGAACTGGGGAGAGCATCTAGGTGGCTCTATAGACTGAGAGCCAAGACTAGGGATGGGAAATTCTGGGTTCAAATGTGGCCTCAGACCCTTCCTAGCTGTGTGACCTTGGGCAAGTCACTTAACTCCAGTTTTCTAGCCCTTATTGCTCTTCCTACTTTGAACCAATTCTTAGAATTGATTCTAAGACTTTTTTAAAAAGGATGATTATTTGTTGGGGCTGCTGTAGAAGGGGTTCAGGTATTTGTTCAACTAGGTGGCCTTCGAGATGCCTCTTAACTGATATTCTATAAAACTCTAGGGAAAATGCTCTCTTCAACAATTTTACAGCAAAATAGGAAAAATATTAGCTCCCTTTTACACATGGGACAAGATAGGCCTAGAAACATTAGATAAATGACCCAAGGTCCCACAGATGGGAAGTGGTAAAAGGGAAAACCCAGTTCTCCTGTCAACAAGTATCTTTTCAATTTCAATTCAAATTCAGTTCAACAAATATCTGGCATATATTTTCCATATGCTAAGGATAATAAAAGATGAATAAGTCATAACCACTTTTTTTCCAGGAGCTGGAAATGTCTGAAATATATATGTTTTAGGAAAGTTACTTATACAACAATGTATAATCAACATCTATCTTCCCTTTGACTTTCATTTTCCAATTCAAGATGGATATTTCCTTATTTTTTTTAAAAAAATCAGTTGATCCCAAGGTATAACAAAATCACACTTCAGAATTTATCAAATAACAAACACCATGCATTTGAGGGGATGATGAAATATTCTAGTAAAAAAATAATGCTCAGAGAAATCTGCAAAATGACTTCAGTGTCACAGAGCTGTTTTTATGTTTGGCACAATAGATGAGCTCCTTAAAAGGAAAACAATCCTATGTTAAAACAAGGTACATTTGGGCTAAAAAGTCACTCGTGCCCCCAGAAAATTACCTCCTCCTCAAGACTCAACAGTCTGGTCAATGCAGTGTTCTTTGTCTGAGTCCAATTCCCTCACACGCTGCTGCTGACTTTTAGAACTAAGCTTGTTGATTTGGGCTCTAGGGAGGCGGACACAGAAGGGGCAAACCTGAAAATATAACAGGGAGCAAATTTCCTAAGACACATACAGGAGGCCATGAAGTGACGGGGGAGCATGTTTAATTCAGACAAGAGGGTAAGAAAGGACACTCTGAAGTTATGTCCAGAGGCAATAGAAGCACACTGGAATTCATCGGGTTAGGAAAATGATAGGATTGTAGCTATGTGAACAGAGAAAGGGAGATGTGTGTCAAAGCTATGGCAGAGGTAGAGACAGCAACATTTGGTAAACGACTGAATATGTGAGATGAGGGAGACTGAGGAATTGAGGATAATCCCAAAGATATGAACCCAAGAACCAGGAAGGACAATCGCTCCCTTGACAAAAATAGAGAACCTTGGGAGAGGTGTCGATGTAGAGGGAAAGGGCAAGGGATCTGTTTTGGACATGTTAAGTTTGGTACTTATCTGGGACATCCAGTTTAAAACATTCAGGAGACAAATGATGGTGTTAGATTGATGTTCAGGGAAGAGAATGGGTCTGGACCATTAAGCTCTAAGAGACATGGGCACAGAAATAACCATTAAATTTGTGGCATCTGATGAGTCACCATGAGAATAGGGAAGGGAAGAAGGCAGTCCTGGACTCAGCAATATTTGAATTTAAAGCCAGCCTTAAATGCTTACTACCTTTTGGCAAGTCTCTTAGCCCTGTTTGCCTCAGTTTCTTCATCTGTCAAGTGAGTTGGAGAAGGAAGTGGCAAATGACTCCAGTATCTTTGCCGAGAAAACCCCAAATGGGGATGCAGACTCTAAATGATCACCCTAGTGCAAATATTAATAATATGGAAATAGGTCTTGATCAATAACACATGTGAAACCCAGTGGAATTGCTCATTGGCTATGGGAGGGGGTGGGAGAAGGGAAGGGAAAGAATATGAATAATGTAACCATGGGTGGCAAAATTGGGACATTAATGCACTGCTGGTGGAGTTGTGAACTGATCCAACCATTCTGGATGGTAATTTGGAACTATGCCCAAAGGGCTAAAGACTGTCTGCCCTTTGATCCAGCCATAGCATTGCTGGGTTTGTACCCCAAAGAGATCATAGATAAACAGACCTACACAAAAATATTCATAGCTGTGCTCTTTGTGGTGGCAAAAAACTGGAAAGCAAGGGGATGCCCTTAGATTGGGGAATGGCTGAACAAATTGTGGTATATGCTGGTGATGGAATACTATTGTGCCCAAAGGAATAATGAACTGGAGGAATTCCATGTGAACTGGAAAGACCTCCAGGAATTGATGCAGAGTGAAAGGATCAGAGCAAGAAGACTAATACACTGTGGTAAAATCGAATGTAATGGACGTCTGTACTAGCAGCAATGCAATGTCCCAGGACAATTCTGAGGGATTTATGGAAAAGAACACTACCCACATTCAGAGGAAGAACTACAGAAGTGGAAACACAGAAGAAAAACAACTGCTTGAACACTTGGGTTGATGAGGACATGATTGGGGATGTAGACACTAAACGACCACACCCATGTAACAATCAATAATATGTAAATAAGTCTTGACTGACCACACACGTTAAAACCAGTGGAAATATGAACTAGGTACTGGGGGTGGGGATGGGGGGTTGAGGGGGTGAAGGGTAAAGTAAAAACTTTTTTTTTCTAAATGGAAAATTTTCTAAAAATTAAAAATTAAAAAAAATAATGTAACCATTTTTCATAACCAATCAATAAAATCAAACTAAATTTAAAATTTTTTGAAAAAAAAAAAAAGAAAACCCCAAATGGAGCTGGACATGACTGAGCAATAGTGACAATCTGATGAGTCACCTAGAAAATAGAGAAGGGAAGAAGGCAGCCTTGGACTCAGCAATATTCAAATTTAAATCCAGTCTTAAAAGCTTATTAGCTATGTGACTTTAGGGCAGTCTCTTAGCCCTGTTTGCCTCAGTTTCTTCATCTGTCAAATGAGCAGGAGAAGGAAGTAGCAAACCATTCCAGTATCCTTGCCAAGAAAACCCCAAATGGGTCCATGATGATTTGGACATGACTGAAATTACTGAACAATAACGACAATCTGATGAGTCACCAAGAGAATAAAGAAGGGAGGGGGGGAAAACGAGTATAAAGAAGAGAAGAAGGCAGCCTGGAGTCAAGAAGACTTGAATTCTAATCCAGCCTTAGACTCTTACCAGCTATGTATCTTTGGGTAAGTCTCTTAGCCCTATTTGCCTCAGTTTCCACATCTTTCAAATGAGCTGGAGAAGGAAGTGGCAAACCACTCCAGTATCTTTGCCAAGAAAACCCCAAATGGGGCCATGAAGAGTTGGATATGACTGAGCAATAGGAACAATCTGATGAGTCACCAAGAGTATAGAGAAAGGAGGAGGGATAGGAACCCAGCAAAGGATAATGAGAAAAGATCAGACAGGAAAGAAACAACCAAGAAGGAGCAGTGTCACAAAAGCCCAGAGATTAGACAAGGAGGAAGGATTATTGGCAGATCAAAGGGAGCAAAAAGGTCCAGAGAAGGATGAGGACTGAGAAAAGACCATCTGATCTGACAATTAAGAGATCACCAATAGCTTTGGAGAGTGCAATGGTAAGGTCAGAAGTCAGATTCTGAAGGTTTGAGAAGTGAATAAAGAAAGAAGTGGAGGCCCAGTTTTGGATGGAAAAATGGAGGAGTGGCGGGTCTGAAGTGAGGCAGTAGGGAAGAAACTAGTAGATATGGAGGGACTGACACATTATGAGAGGGAGCTAGGTGGTGCAGTAGACGACATGCTATACTCAGAATCAGGAATCCTTTGGACATTTCCTAGGTGTATGATCTTGGGCAAGGCATTAACTGCTGTCTGCAGTTTCTTTATCTGTAAAATGGGGACAAAAATAGCACCTCCTTATCTCTATCCCAGGGATGATGTGAGGATAAAGTGAGATAATATTTTTAAAGTGCCTTTCAAATCTTAAAGTACTCTAGAAACTGAATAAAAATCACCCAAAGTGATCATTAAAATAATCTGTCACCAGTAACCTGTCTCACACTCATCCGTAAATTTTGACCTATTTACTCTCCTTTTTCCTCCTCCTCCTACTATGTTCATTTCTACTCCTGGCTCTGCTCATGAAATCTTTTGTATCTCCTCCTCTCTGCCATCCAAATTTTATACTTTCTTCAAACCTGGGCAGGAGAAGAAAGAAATTTGAGGGACTTGAGAAGAGAACATCTGGAAAAAATTTTGCAGGGAGTGAGATAGGGAATCAATTAAGGAAGAGTAAAATAATTACCTCGATGTAATAAGGGCCCAGATGAAGTTGGAATGCCATGATAGGGAACAGCAAATAGGCCAGTTTCAGACAGTCAACAAATATTTATTAAGGGCCTACAATGTGTCAGGTATCATGTTAAGTGTTGAGGATGTAAAGAAAGGCAAAAAATAGTCCCTGCTCTTAAGGAGCTGGAAGTCCTAGTTTATAATGAACATAGAATACATAAGAGCAAATAGGGTCAAATAACTCTGAAAGTTATCATTTCAATACTCAGTGACAGATATATAATAATTAAAGTTTGCAAAATAAAACACATACAGCATGCACAAACTCACATACATATAATTTGAACCTCACAAAAAATTTGTGAAGTAGGTAACATATTATTATCCCTATTTTTTTTAAATTTAAACATTTATTAATAATCATTTTTAACATGGTTACATGATTCATGCTCCTACTTTCCTCTTCACCCCCCGCACTCCCCTCACCCATGGCCGATGCATATTTCCACTGGTTTTGTCATGTGTCTTGATCAAGACCTATTTCCAAATTGTTGGTGGTTGCATTGGTGTGGTAGTTTCTAGTCCACATCCCTAATCGTGTCCACCCTGACCCATGCGTTCAAGCAGTTGCTTTTCTTATATGTTTCCTCTCCTGCAGTTCTTCCTCTGAATGTGGGCAGCATCTTTACCATAAATCCCTCAGAGCTGTCCTGTGTCATTGCATTGCTGCTAGTACAGAGGTCCATTGCATTCTATTTTACCATAGTATATCAGTCTCTGTGTACAATGTTCTTCTGGCTCTGCTCCTTTCGCTCTGCATCAGTTCCCGGAGGTCTCTCCAGTTCACCTGAAACTCCTCCAGTTTATTATTCCTTTTAGCACAATATATTCCATCACCCGCATATACCACAGTTTGTTCAGCCATTCCCCAATTGAAGGACATACCCTCCTTTTTCAGTTTGTTGCCACCACAAAAAGCGCAGCTATAAATATTTTCATACAAGTCTGTTTATCTATGATCTCTTTGGGGTACAAACCCAACAATGGTATGGCTGGATCAAAGGGCAGGCATTCTTTTATAGCCCTTTGAGCATGATTCCAAATTGCCAGCCAGAATGGCTGGATCAGTTCACAGCTCCACCAGCAATGCATTAATGTCCCAATTTTGCCACATCCCCTCCA
>NC_058130.1:552339299-552469300 GCF_016433145.1 Gracilinanus agilis
ATGTATAGAAATGCTGATGATTTATGTGCATTTATTTTGTATCCTGCAACTTTGCTAAAGTTGTTGATTATTTCTACAAGCTTCTTAGTTGATTCTCTAGGATTTTTTAAGTAGACCATCATATCATCTGCAAAGAGTGATAACTTAGTCTCCTCCTTGCCTATTTTGATACCTTCAATTTCTTTTTCTTCTCTAATTGCAACTGCTAGTGTTTCTAGTACTATGTTGAATAATAGAGGTGATAATGGGCATCCTTGTTTTACTCCTGATCTTATTGGGAAGGCTTCTAATTTATCCCCATTGCATATGATGTTTGTTGATGGTTTTAGGTATATACTGTTTATTATTTTTAGGAAAGGTCCTTCTATTTCTATACTTTTCAGTGTTTTCAATAGGAATGGATGCTGTATTTTGTCAAAGGCTTTTTCAGCATCTATTGAGATGATCATGTGATTTTTGTTGGTTAGACTGTTGATATGGTCAATTATATGGATGGTTTTCCTAATGTTGAACCAACCTTGCATTCCTGGTATAAATCCCACCTGATCATGGTGGATGATCTTCTTAATTACTTGCTGGAGTCTCTTTGCTAGTATTCTATTTAAGATTTTTGCATCTATGTTCATTAGGGAGATTGGTCTGTAGTTTTCTTTCTCTGTTTTTGATCTCCCTGGCTTTGGAATCAGTACCATATTTGTGTCATAAAAGGAATTTGGTAGGACTCCTTCTTTGCTTATCATATCAAATAATTTGTATAGTATTGGGATTAGTTGCTCTTTGAATGTCTGATAGAATTCACTTGTGAATCTATCAGGCCCTGGCGATCTTTTCTTAGGGAGTTCTTTGATGGCTTGTTCAATTTCTTTTTCTGATATGGGATTATTTAGGTATTCTATTTCTTCTGCTGTTAATCTAGGCAGTTTATATTTTTGTAAATATTCATCCATATCTCCTAAATTGTTATATTTATTGCCATATAATTGGGCAAAATAGTTTTTAATGATTGCCTTAATTTCCTCTTCATTAGAGGGGAGGTCTCCCTTTTCATCTTTGATACTATCAATTTGGTTTTCTTCTTTCCTTTTTTTATTAGATTGACTAGTTCTTTGTCTATTTTATCTGTTTTTTCAAAGTACTAGCTTCTAGTTTTATTTATTAATTTAATAGTTCTTTTACTTTCGATTTTATTAATTTCTCCCTTGATTTTTAGTATTTCTAATTTAGTTTCCATCTGGGGATTTTTAATTTACTCGCTTTCTAATTTTTTGAGTTGCATGCCCAATTCATTAATCTCTGCCCTCCTTAATTTGTTAATATATGCACTCAAGGATATAAATTTCCCCCTGAGTACTGCCTTGGCCGCATCCCACAGAGTTTGGTAGGATGTCTCATCATTGTCATTCTCTTCAATGAAATTAATGATTGTTTCTATGATTCCTTCTTTGACAAATTGGTTTTGGAGAATCATATTATTTAATTTCCAATTGGTTTTTGATTTTCCTGTCCAGGTGCCCTTACTAATTATTATTTTTATGCATTATGATCTGAGAAGGTTACATTTATTATTTCTGCTCATTTGCATTTGTTTGCAATGATTCTATGCCCTATAACATGGTCAATCTTTGTGAATGTGCCATATGCAGCTGAAAAGAAGGTGTATTCCTTTTTGTCTCTATTTATTTCTCTCCACATATCAATTAAATCTAATTTTTCTAGGACTTCATTCACCTCTCTTACCTCTTTCTTATTTATTTTTCAGTTTGATTTATCTAGATCTGAAAGAGGAATATTTAGATCTCCCACTAGTATGGTTATACTATCTATTTCCTTCTTGAGCTCTGCCAGTTTCTCCTTTATGAATTTGGATGCTATGCCACTTGGTGCATATATATTGAGCAGTGTTATTTCCTCATTGTTTATACTGCCTTTAATCAGGATGTAATGACCTTCCCTGTCTTTTTTAATCATATCTATTTTTACTTTGGCTTTGTCAGTAATCATAATAGCCACTCCTGCCTTCTTTTTCTCATTTGACGCCCAAAAGATTTTGCTCAAGCCCTGAACCTTAAACTTGTGTGTGTCCACCCGCCTCATATGTGTTTCTTGTAGACAACATATGGTAGGGTTTTGGTTTCTAATCCATTCTGCTATTTGCTTCCATTTTATGGGCGAGTTCATCCCATTCACATTCAGAGTTATAATCATCAGTTGTGCATTTGCTGACATTTTTGTATCCTCCCCTATTCCTACCCACTTTTTCTTATACTGTTTCCTTTTAAACCAGTGGTTTGCTATTGAGCCGCTATCCCTTATCCCCTCCCTTGATTAACTTCCCTTTCTGCCCCCTCCCTTATTTCTCCCCCCCTTTTTGTTTTTAAAGGCCTTATGAATTCCCTCCCCCTTCTTCTCCCCTCCCTTTTTTTGACCTCCCCTCTCCCCTGTTTCCCTTGGTTTATCCCTTCTGACTTTCTCAGAAGGATTAGATAATAGTTTTATGTCCCAATGGATAGTATAGCTACTCTTCCCTCTCCGGGTTGATTACACTGAGAGTAAGGTTTGATTATTACCTCTTGATGCTCTCTTCCTCTCCTTCTTATAATAGTATTTGTCCCCTCTCCTTCCCATGCCCTCTTTGTGTGTAATAGAATATCCTATTTTTCTTATTCACTCAAGTTTCTCTTGTTGTCCCCTGCTATTCACCCCCTCTTTCCCATCCCCCATGTCATCTTAGATTATTTAGTGTTCCACCCTCACCCTGTGAATTATTCTTCTGATTACTATAATAGTGAATACTATAATAGTGAATAGAGTTCACTACAGAGAATTATACATAACATTTCTCTACATAGGAATACAGATAATTAGATCTCACTGAGGCCCTTAAAAAGGCAAATTTAAAAATTATAAGTTTTCTTTCTTTCCCCTCTGTTTTTTATTTACCTTTTCATGTTTCTCTCAATTTTTGTGGTTGGATATCAAACTTTCCATTTAGCCCTGGTCTTTTCTGTGCAAATACTTGGAATTCTTCAGTTTTGTTGAATGCCCATACTTTCCTCTGGAAATATATAGTCAATTTTGATGGGTAGTTGATCCGTGGTTGTAGGCCCAGCTCTCTTGCCTTTCTGAATATTGTATTCCAAGCCTTATGGTCTTTTAGCGTGGAGGCTGCCAGATCCTGTGTGATCCTGATTGGTGTTCCTTGATATTTGAATTGTCTCTTTCTGGCTTCTTGTAAGATTTTTTCTTTTGCTTGAAAGCTCTTGAATTTTGCAATTATTTTTCTGGCCGTTTTCTTATCTGGATCGAATGTAGTGGGTGTTCTATGAATCCTTTCATTGTCTATATTGCCCTCTTGTTGTAGGACTTCAGGGCAATTTTGCTGAATAATTTCTGTTAGTATGGAGTCCAGGTTTCTATTAATTTCTGGTTTTTCTGGAAGACCAATTATTCTCAAATTGTCTCTTCTAGACCGGTTTTCTTGGTCTGTCACTCTCTCATTGAGATATTTCATATTTCCTTCTATTTTTTCAGTCTTTTGACTTTGTTTTATTTGTTCTTGTTGTCTTGAGAGATCATTAGCTTCTAATTGCTCAATTCTAGCCTTTAGGGACTGGTTTTCGGCTCTAAACTTTTCGTTTTCAGCTATGATCTTTTCAATCTGGTCATTTCTGGTGTTCAATTTGCTTATCAGTTCATTTCATTTCTGAGCCTCACTTTCCAATTGCAAGATTCTACCTTTTAAACTGTTATTTTCTTGCCAGATCTCTTCCATCTTCCTCAGAAACTCAGTTTTGAACTCTTCCATAGCTTGTGACCCGTTTTCCTTATTTGAGGAGGGTCCAGATGCTTGTTTGTTCTCCTCCTCTGTTTGCTTGGTTGTCTGGATTTTCTCTGTGTAAAAGTTGTCGAGTGTTAAAGACTTCTTTTTCTTGCTGTTTATCTTTCTCTTCTGAACTTCCTGAGTCTGGGTAGCCATCATTAGCCCAGCAGCTTCTCAGCTTTATCCTCGCACTCAGGGTCTGTCTGCGGTCTTTTGCCTCCTGAGGTCTGAGTTCTGGTTTTTTCCAAGGTCAAGACCCCTGGTGGACCCCCTTGCTTGATCCTCTGCCAGAGGTTCCTTTACAAGTCTCAGGGCGCTGCTTCCACAGTAGTATACCCATCTACACTGGTTCTCTACTCAGGGTTTCAGAGCTTTAGCTTGTGGCTGTGTCTGCCTCCACCCACGCCTCCGCCGCTCCCGCGCTCAGAGTTCGTGTGCGTTCTTTGGCTTTTTGCGGTCCCAAATCTTGCTGCTCTCAGGAACAGGCCCTGGAGCTGCCAATGACTCGATGGGTGCCCCAAACTTGCTCTATTTCTTTTTAGCTGGCTTCGGCATTATAGGTTGTGTGTGTGGAGGGGGTGGGGGTGGGGTGGTTGCTTAGCCCGCGATTTAGTGAGAGCTGTTTCAACCCTTTATAGCATGGAAATGTCCCGATTCCACGTACCTTCCACGCTGCACCCTGTTGTGGGGTTCCTCCGTTCGTCTGGACTTGTTTTTATGTCCCCTTGAGGAGTCTTGTGTGTTTCGGTCAGGAGAGGTTAAGAGCTGCTTTTTACTCTGCCGCCATCTTAACCTGGAACCTCTATCCCTATTTTACAAATAAGTAAACTGAAGCTCAGAGATATTTCTAAGTCACTTCAATAAATGAACATTTATTACTAAGTGCCAAGCACTGCATTAAGTGAAGGAGATACAAAAAAGTTGAAAAAGATTATCTCTGCCCCCAAGGAACTTGAAATCAAATGAGGCAGACAACCTGCAAACAAATATATACAAAGCAAATGACATACAGTATAAATAGGAAATAATTAACAGAAGGAACACCCTGGAATTAATTGATGTTAGGGAAGGTTTCCTGTAGAAAGTGAGGTTTATCTGGGACCCAAAGGAAGCCAGAGAAATCAAGAAATGGAGATGAGGAAGGAGAACCTTTGAGGTATGGGAGCCAGAGAAAATGCTGGAAGCCAAGAGATGTGGTGTCTTATTTGTGGAATGGTCAAAAGGTTAATGTCACCAGATGAGAGAGTAAATGTCAGGGAGTGAGGTGTAAGAAGACTAGAAAGGTAGGAAAGATCTAGGTTTTCATGCCAAAAATTTGCTCCTGGAGGCAATAAGAAGCCATTAAAGTTTATTGAGTGATTAAACTTTGCATTTTAGGAAAATCACTTTAGAGATGGAATAGAAAATGGATTGGAGTGGGGAGAGAGATTTGAGGCAGGTAGACCTACCCATGGCTATTGCAATAATCCAGGTGTGAGGTAATGAGGACAGTGTCACAGAAAAGAAGGGGATGTATCGAAGAGTTATTGCAAAGGTATGAGAGCCTTGGATATGGGGGAGCATGAGTGAGGAACGCTGAGTGACTTCTGGGTTGTGAGCCTGAGGGACTGAGAGGACATGATGCTCCCTACATATAACAAACACAAGCATAGGAGGCAGGGAGAGAGTAGGAGGAAAGATAATGGGTTCAGTTGAATTTAAGACATCTACTGGACATCCCCTTTGAGATGTCTGAAAGGCAGGTAGAGACGTGAGAATGGAGGTCAAGAGAGATTGGAAAAGGAAAGGTGGATTTGAGAATCATCAGCAAAGAGAGGGTAATTAAATCCAGGGGAGCTGGGGAGACCCACAAGTGAAGTAATTTAGAGGGAGAAGAACCCAGGACAGAACCCTGAGGGGCATCTTCAGTTAAGGAGCATGATGGAGAGGAGCATCCAGCAAAGGAGACAGAGAACGATGGGTCGTCCAGGTAAGAGGAGAAATCCAGAGGAGAGTCTTGAAAACCTAGAAAGAAGAGAATACCAAGGAGGAAAGAATGGTCCATAGTGTCAAAGTCTGCAGAGAGGTCAAGGATTCTGAGGATTGAGAAAAAAAACCATCGGATTTGGCAACTAAGACATCGTTAGACATTTTGGAGAGAGCAGTTTGGAGAGAGAGTAGAAGGATGAGGTCTGAAGCCAGGTTGTAAGGAATTAAGAAGAGAGTGGGAAGAGAGAAAGTGGAAGCAGTAGTGTCCCAAAGCTAGTGAGTGTCAGAAGTGGTTCCTGTCATTGTTTGAGGTGGAGGAGCAGGCGGTGGGTCCTTCGGTTCCTCTTTGGGTTGCTTCTGTTCCGCTATTCACTTCGGGATTTTCAGAGGCTGTTCCAGAGAGTTGGTGGCTTCAGTCTTATCCCAGCGCCTCCCTCATTCAGCCACTGCCTCATACCCCAATTATCAGTCAGACTCCCCTGGGGAAACAGCTGATAAATTTCTGAGCTGGAAGAATGGGAATTAAACAGCCAGGCCAAGATGGAGGCAGGGCATGAAGGTAGGGAGGAAAAGAGAGCTACAAGAGTCAGTGATGGAATAGACCAGAAGGCCACTTGCTGAGAAAGACTGCTGGAAGCTGGACTATACAACTGACTATGACTTTTGAGGGCTCCTCAGATCTTCCATTCACCCAGATTCATAGTTTTTGTGATTCTTTACACTCACTCTCACACCCCACAAATCCAGTCAGTCATTCAGTCAGTTAATAAGCATTTATTAAGCATCTACTATGTACCAAGGACTATCCTAAGTGCTGGGGATATAGATAAGAAAAGGAAAGATTACATTCTAATGGGAGAATATAAAAGAAAGCTAAAAGGGGAATAGGGAAGGTATCTAAAAATAGGCAAAAGGCAACTGAGAGTGCTGAGGAGGCACTGAGAATCAAAGTTGAATCAATCTCTATGATGATGAAATTTCAGCTGATGAGTAAGTATATCCTCATGAGACAGAGCACTCCATGGTAAAATGATGGGAAGTTTCAAATCTGATAGTTTCTATCTCCACATTTCTATTATAAATCTCTCTCTCTACTCACAAAGCTACAACACTAGTATATCTTATATAGCACATTCTTTTCAGTAGTTATTTTTATCTATCTATATCTATAGCTATATATATATCTATATCTATATATATTCTTGAATTAACAGATTCCCTTCTTGTCCTAATTACATTGTTTTTTTTCCCAAAGATCATGTCAATACAATTTTCAGTAATCATTTTTGGACATTTTGTAATCCATGTTCTCTCTCTTCCTCCTTCTCCTTCTTTCCTCCCCTCTTCCCCCAGATGGCAGGTAATATGATATAGCTTGTACATGCATTATCATGTAATACATATTTCCATATCTATCATAATAAAAAGACACGTAGCTTACACTAGAGAAAAGTTCATGGAGGGCTACATTGGTTTTATATGAACAAAATCTTTTTTATTTCATGTAATTGAAATGATCTATTTTGTCTTTTATTCTATTTTCTTTCCTTTATTTGGTTAAGAATTCTTCTCCTGGACAAGGTCACAAAAAGGACCTACAATCATTTCTCTCAATTTTAAAAAATAAAATGACTTTTTATATTTAAGCTGAGAATCCATTTGGAACTTTGGGATGAGGTGTAAGATGCTTAAACAAACCTATTTTTTGTCAATCTGCTTTCTAGATTACCCAGCAGTTCTTGTCATATAGGGAATCTTTTCCCAAATCATTTGTGTTGCTGATTTGAATATTGTGTTCAAATCTAGTATTTTAGAAACTAAAACCACAAGAGAAAAAATGATAAACTTTTAAAGTGCAGTGCCTTAGGAGGAGAATGGGCAAATAATTCGTGAGCAATTTTACATATAAATATATTATAAATGTTTCCTTAGCATTATTTTTAATACTTGATATTAATGGATCTGTAATCTCATTGATACTTCTATTATTCCTTTTATTAGGGAAGATCAAAACCCGTTCCATGTTTTCTCTCAATCTTTGGAAATTTTTTTCTTCTTAATTCACCAATCCTCCTTGAAGGAGCCATTCAAGATTCTATAGCACAATTCTCACAGTGTGGTTCACCAATACTTGAGAGTACCTGAAACCATTTCAGGGGGTCCACAAGGCCAAAACTATCTTCATAAAAACACTAAAATGCTACTTGCCCTTTAAAATACTCTCTTTTTATCTACGAAGCCAGATTTTCTTCATATACTTAAACTAAAACACCATATTGCAGCAAATTGAAAGCAGAAGCAGATATGAGAATCCAACTGTTTTCTATTAAGTCAGACATTAGAGTGATTTGCAAAAATATGTAAAACAAGTCACTCTTCTCACTAATTTTTTTTGTTTTGGAAAATCTAGTTACCTTTCATAAAAATAGATTATTTATAATAAACTACAAAAGATATATTATTGTTGTTAATATTACATATTATTAATTTAAATGAATTAAGAAGCAAATATTTTTAAATTATATTCATTTTTGTTTCTAATATGATAAATAATAGCTAGTATTCATATAACACTTGCTTTGTGCTAGGCACAAAATGCTTTATAATTAGCTCACTAGATCCTTACAACAACCCAGAGGGGAAGGTGGTATAATGAGTCTCGTTTTACAGATGAGAAAACTGAAATGGAGGTTAAGTGATTTGCCCAAGGCCACACAGCTAGTAGGTGTCTGAGGTCAGATTTGAATTCAGGTCTTCCTCACTTTGCGCCCAACCATTGTGTACCATATTGCTCCTCAACATAAATAAAAGTTCTTTCATCCTCAAAACATTTTAAGAGTATAAAATGATTCTTAATTTTAAATTGTATGTGATGGCGTCCTAAAACCAAAAAGTTTGAGAACTACTGTTTGCTAGACTGGAACACAAGACTTTCTCTCGTTCTTTTTACATTTCATCAGCACCAGTGAAGCGCTCTGGCTGCCATTTGCTACCCTCGATTCTTGTTCCGTAGCTACCCCACATTCTTTTCTGATCAGGCATTTCCCCAGTGATATCCTTTGTGTCACTTCTTGAGTGCAGCCATCTCAAAACATGTTACAGCCTACTTGTACTCTATGGGTAACAAATTCCTCAGAGATTGTGCTATTTCAAGGTGTGAATCCAGAGCATCTTAGGAAAAACATTTGTGTTGAAAAAAAGATGGATGAGTACAGATAGCTAGATGGCACTGTGGGTACAGAGCATCCTCACTTCAATTCCACGGACATTTCAGACTTGCCAGCTACATGCAAGGCGCCAAGCTGGCAGTAAGGGTTCGACACCGAAAGGTGACAGTCCAATGCTGGCGTAAGACATGCTCTCAAATAGCTGACATAAAGCACAAGAGGACGAGTGAGAAGGAGAGGGCCAGGCAAAATAGTTTTGAATCAAGTTTTTATTAGATTATGCAGACATTAATAGAATAACAACATAATAATAGCTTACATTTTTATAGTACTTTCTATGGAAACTCAGCTAGTAAGCATCAAATCTGAGTTTCAAGAACAGATTTTAAGACTCCAAATCTAGTGCTTTTTCCATTGTGGTTCTCATTTTCTCAATTAGTTGTGTCTGCTTCTTTGTGATCTCATTCAGAGTTTTCTTGGCAAGATACTGAAGTCGTTTGCTATTTCCTTCTCCAGTTTCAGATGAGGAAACTGAGGCAAAGAGGGGTTAAGAGACTTGCTCAGGATGACACAGCTGTTAAGTGTCTGAGTCCAGATTAGAACTTGGGTTTTCCTGACTCCAGACTCAGAACTCTATCCACTGCACCCACTAGCTGCCCCACGATGGGATTTTGTTATTGTTCAGTCAGGTTCCACTCTTCGTGACCCCCATTTGGGGTTTTCTTGGAAAAGATACTGGGGGGTGTTTGCCATTTCCTTTTCCAGTCCACTTTGCAGATGAGGAAACTGAGGCAAACCGGGTTAAATGATTTGCCCAGGGTCACCCAGCTAGTAAGTGTCTGAGGCCAGATTTGAACTTGGTTTTCCTGACTCCAGCCCCATTGCTCTATCCACTGCATCACCTAGCTGCCCCAGTGCTTTTTCCAGAACACCAGATGATATGGAAGTCCAAGAAGCAGTAACACTCATGGCTATGATCTGGCTGGGACAATGTGGGATGGGAGATCTGGCTAGTTTACCACTGAGGGACAACTTTCTATCTGGTCAGCAGTAGAGCTGGAACCATTTTATACAATGTTATAGCTATAAGAGACCTTTTTTTTATAAAAACTCTTACCTTCCGTCTTAAAATCAATAGAGTATGTATTGGTTCCAAGGCAGAAGAGCCATATGGGCTAAGCAATTGGGGTGGGGGAGTAAGTGACTTGCCCAGGGTCACATAGCTACAAAGTACCTGAGGCCAGATTTGAACCCAGGACATCCCATCTTTTGGCCTGACTCTCAATCCATGATCCACTTTGCTTCTCTGACAGACTTCTTATTCCCCCTATTTTACGGATGAGGATATTCAGAACTTTCGAGATGGGGGTCATTGTGATGTGTGCAAGATATTTGGAGTCAGAATCTAGGTCTAACCTTCAAACTAAACTGCTGTGTGTGCCTTTGGACTAATAAATCCACCTATCTGAAGCTCACTTGTTTCATTTGTGAGACAGGGACAATACTTTTCTCTATCTATCATACAGAAGATCAAATGAGATAACAGATATAAAGCATTCTACAAATATAAGGTCATAGTTACTATTAGGAATTCCTTCCAGGAGTTGGTGGTTTAACTACAAAAGAGAATCAGAGAAGGAAGCACACAAATTTGGAGCCAGACTCACACCAAGGGACAGTTGGGTGTAGGGGATGGAGACCTAGTGGTGCCATCTTGGCTAATGAGAAGGAAATTCACTCACCCTCTTAAGACCCCAGGCAGCTCTCCGAGTGGCTGAGCAGGGAGAGATGGGCATTGATAGAGGGAGTTTAGAAACCTGGAGTAACCTGTGCCATGGAAATCACAGGCCTCCCCACCAAACCACCACACACACACCCCCCTCCCCACCAATATAGGAACCTACTCTCCCATAATTTGAATAAGATAGTGGGAATAAGGAGGAAAGTGAAAACAACTCTGGAATATTGGCTTGCCTAGAAGACCTTTCGATGGCCTTTCTCTAATGTAGAATTTCTTTTATTAAAAAATGCAGAACTTTGAAATACTATGGGGACAAAGAATTTGGGGAAAATAAGGGAATAAAAGAGAACCTGGTAGTATTTGCCTTATACATGGATTGAAAAATCCAATGAAACAATTCAGCTTGGTGGTGCTTCAACTTGATAAGCATCTCCTTGCTTTGCTTTATTTATTCTTTATCTCACACAGTCCCCCTAGGACCGCAATGTCTCCTGTCTCTCCTTAAGACTTCCATTGGCTTTTAAAGTGTATCTCAAATATAATCTCCTCCATGAAGCCCTCCTTGATTCTCTCCATTTGGTCTTTTCCTTCAGGTGGGCACTTTATTTGTTTCTCTTATATGTACTTTTATGTCTCGTTTTGTATTAATATGGACTGGGCAAAGGCAAGCCCACATCTCCATGTGCTGGGTAGTAGACACAAGCCCATTCAACTAAAATTACATTGCCCATGAAGTCAGAGTCCTCAGGGATCCTAGCCTCAGTGGGGCCAAGACTTCAATGTCTAGGAGACATTCCTGCAGGGCAGGGGATTTTTGATGTAGACGGGGAACACTGGAGAACTGTGTAGAGAAAGGTGGTCATGAAAGGTGGTGACTGGTGAGAAAAAGGAGCAGATAGTAACACAGCCCATTTTGGGGCTGCCAAAGGCAAGCAGCACAAGCTGAGAGACAGATAGACAGAAAGATACAGAGATAGAGACACGTTCAGAGAGAAACAGACATACAGAGACAAAGGCAGAGAAAATAGAGAGATGAAGACAATGACCGGGAAAGAAATAATGACAGAGAGAGAGAGAGAGAGAGAGAGAGAGAGAGAGAGAGAGAGAGAGAATGACAGAGACAAAAAGACATGGACAGAAATAAAGCAGAGAGAATCAGAAACACAAAGAGAAACAGAGACTGAGAGACAAGGACAGATTGGGTCAGAGAGAAACAAAGGCAGAGAGAGACAGTGATAGAGACAGACACAAATGGAGAGAAATAAAGCCAGAGAGACAAAGAGAAAGAGACAGATAGACAGCAGCAGACATAGACAGAGAGACAGAATGACAGAGACAAAAAAGATATGGACAGAGATAAAGTCAGAGAGAATCAGAAACACAAAGAGAAATAGAGACTGAGAGACAAGGGCAGATGGGGTCAGAGAGAGACAAAGGCAGAGAGAGAGAGAGAGAGAGAGAGAGAGAGAATAACAGAGACAGAGAGACATGGACAGAGATAGACAGACATGGACAGAGTTAAAGATAGAGAGAATCAGAAACACAAAGAGAAACCGAGACTGAAGAGACAATAGCAGAGAAAGACATGGACAGAGATAAAGATAGAGAGAGAGACAAAGGCAGACAGAGACAGAGAGAAAGACAATGACAGAGACTGACAGACCTGGACAGAGATAAAAACAAAAAGACAGAAACACAAAGAGAAACAGAGACAAAGGCAGACAAAGACAGAGACAGACAATGACAGAGACAGACACAAATAGACAGAGATAAAGCCAAGGAGACAATCAGAAAGAGACAGACAGACAATAGCAGACTTAGACAGAGAGACAGGATGACAGAGACAGAGACATAGAGTGACAATGAATAGTGGATGGCGGTAGCTGGTACAAGTGAAGACTCCAAGGTTTCACATGGGGCTCTTTCCAACCTTTTGTCCATCTGTGTCAGGCCCACTTAGCCTTATTGTTCAGCCTTGGGGTACGGGCACCAGACAAGGTGGTTTCCCCCCACACTAGTTTCAACCAGATGAGGAGGCTCTAGCTCTTACAGAGTTTATGCTGAAATTGATTTTCTATTCATTTCTTTTTTTTGGACCCAATGAGATATTTTCCAATCAATTTTCTAATCAGTATGAATTTGGAGTTGAGTGATATGCAGTCTACAATTATTTGTGTATCCCTCAACTAGACACCAAAAACTCCACATGGATTATTTCTAATTTAATCTTTCTATCTCTCTCTTTGGCATAGTCCTCTGTATAGAGTAGGTACTTAATAAATGTTTATTGAATTGAATTCAATCAGAGAAGCAAATACCAGGAAAAACTCAAGTTGTTTGCCTTCATTTGGGCAGATTTTCAAGCTACTCAGCAGAATTTTAAGAAAACTATTTTTAAGTTCAGTAATATTTTGGTTTTTACCCAAATACATATAAAAGCAATTTTTAAGTGCCACTAGGTAACACAGTAGATAGACCAGACCCAGAGTGGGGAGGACCTGGGTTCAAAACTGGCCTCAGACACTTCCTAGCTGTGTGTCCCTGAGCAAGTCACTTAACCCTGATTGCCTGCCCATTGTTGCTCTTCTGTCTTAGAAATGAGACTAAGTTAGAAGGTAAGGGTTTTGCAAAAAAACACACACACATATACACAATTTGTAACATTTTCTTTATAACATTTTAAGCTCTGTATTCTTTCCCTTCTTTCCTCCCTTCCCTCTGCGCTCAGTTAGACGTGCTATTAAGAAAACATCTTGAAATAATTAACAAATAAAGAGGTAAATAATTTATTTGACAACCAATTATTGAGTACCTACTATGTGCATTATACTAGGCCTGGAGAATAGGCAAAACTAATCCTTGTCTTTAAGGACCTTACATTCTAGTAGAAGGATGCAATATTTAACTGAGAGAAGTTAGTGAATAGCAGTTTGAGAAAGAAGAGAGTATTGACATGGAAGATGAAGAAAGTTTCTTGTAGGATGTTAGCCAGAATTAAGCCTTGGAGGAAACTAAAGTGTCTAATAGGGGGACGTAAGGTCCAGTCATGTGGCATAGTTGTAGTAAAGGCAGAGGCCACAGGCAGCGTAATGCCAAGTTCAAGGAAAAACAAATAGGACAGCTTAAACTAACTAGAATGTGGAGTCATGAAGGGAAATCAGTCCAGAAACATCTATTAAGAATCTACGGTGTTAAAAAAAAAAAAAAAAAAAAGAATCTACGGTGTGACAGGAACTAAGCTAAATTCTGGGAGTACAAAGAAAATCAAAAATAGTCCCTGCCCTCAGGGAGCTCAGGGTCTAATGAAAGAGACAATACTCCAAAACATGTGTAAAATCCAGTTATATATATGGGACAAGGTGGAGATAACCAGCAGAGGAGAGGCACTGGAATCAAGAGGAATGGAGAAAAGTTTCTTAGAGGAGGTAAGAATTTAGTTGAGACTTGAAGGAAGACAAAGAAGCCAGGAGGTAGAGTTGAGGAGAGAGAGAATTCTAGGCATGGGAAATGGACCAAGAAAATGTCTAGAGGTGGGAGGTAGAGTTTTTTGTTGTTGTTGTTGAGGAAAATAAAGGAGGCCAGTATGGGTGGAAGATGTGGTTATGGGAGGTGAGATGGCGGTGATGATGGGCAAGTTTTGTAGGACTTTGAATGCCAAAAAGAGGGTTTTATATTTGATTCTGGAAGGGATCTACTGAAGTTCATCAAGTATGGAGATGACATGGTCTGTGGGAAGCCAATAAGAGAATAGATAAAAATCTGAGACTCCTCTTTTGACCCCTTTTGTGATCCTTGTAATTTCTTGTTGAAAAGTATTGTAGCCTTATTGAAGAGCTTTAGGTTTCTAGTGGGCCAGTATTTAAAAGGTTAACACTCTCCCCCTTTGCTTTAAATTAAAATGATTTATTACACAGGAAAACTTTTTAATAATGAAAGAAGTCATCAATTAGTTATAATCATCAGCTATAGCAGGATCTGATAGGATTTACAGATTAAACTGTTTATTTCTGGCTCTCTACAGTGGTCAACTCTGTTTCATAGGGAGATCATTCTGACAACTGAGTGGACAATGGATTGGATTGGGGACAGATTTGATGCAGACTGACCAACCAGCAGATTATTGAAATAGTCTAGGCACTATATGATGTGCCAGAGTAATCACACTGTCAAAGGAGATAAGGAGGCACATTTGAAAGATATTTCAAAGGCAAAATTGAAAAGACACAACAGCAGATTAGTGAAAGAAAGTAATAGTTCAAAGATGACCTCCAGGTTTTGAGCCTGAGTGATTGGAAAAATGGTGGTACTCTTCCCATGGGCAGCTAGGTGGCATAAAAGGCAGGGCTTGGAGTCAGGAAGACCTACCTTCTTGAGTTCAAATCTCACTCATAAACTTATTAGCTGTGTGATCCTGAGCAAATCAATTCACTCTATTTGCCTCAGTTCCTCATTTGCCAAATGAGCTGGAGAAGGAAATGGCAAATCACTCTAGTCAATATCTTTGCCAAGAAAACCCTAAATGGAGTCATAGTCTGACATGACTGAAACAACTCAATAATAACAACACCCTTATTATATTTTGGGAAGTTAGGATTTAAACATACAAGAAATCCCTTCCTCCCTAACCTTCCACAGAAAATATTTAGTTTTGAAGTTAGGAAGAGGGGAAACTTTTATGGGAAAGATAATGAGTTCAGTTTTGTACAGGTTGTATTTAAGATGTCTATAGGATACATAGTCCATGATGCCCTATAGGTAGTTGGAGATGCACAGCTGTAGTCAGGAGGGAGAAAAGGGCTGCATAAGTCAATATGATAATCAACAAAATAGGAATTATCTTTGAATCCATGGAAGTTGATAAGATCACCAAGTTAAATAGCATAAAAGGAGAAGAGAAAAAGGTAAGGACACATATGTTTAGCGGGTGTGAACTGGATGAAGATCTAATTGAGGAAGAGCAGTCAATTAGAAAGGAGGTCAACTGGAAGAAAGCAGAAACCTAGAGACAAGAGCATCAAGGAGAAGAGGATAATTGAAGGCAGTAGCCAGGTCAAGAAGGGTGAGAATAGAGAAATGGTTGCTGGATTTGGGTCTGGGCAAGTTACTTAACTTTTATCTGCCTGGGTTTCCTCAACTTAAAAATAAGGCTAATGATATAGAGCATCTACCTTCCAAGATTGTTGTGAGAATCAAGTGAAATAGCATTTGTAAAAATACCTAGCCCAGTGCCTGGCACATAGTTGATACTATCAAAATTCTTGTTTCCTTCTTCCTTTCCCTCTCTACCATAGCTACCTATCACCCAGATCTCTGCAGAGAAAGAAAAGAGGCCTGGTTTCACTCATCTCCTGCCTCTCCTGACTTCGAGTCCCATTTGATTACCTCTCTATCTAATCGTCACTCAGATTCCCAAGTGGGCAGTTTGGAAATAAGAACATATGTGGAGTGGATCTTAATCCAAATTCTTTGTTAAAATTTAAATTCATTTCCTTTTGTTCTTTCCTCAGTGAAGATGGAAAACACCTGGTTCAGCATAAAATAATCCTGTTCATTCTTGAAATCAACCATTTTATCCTTAAACTTCAAGAGTCTAAATTCCTGCAATTAGATAATGTATACCTATGCCTTTTTGATAAATGGAGACATAGCTATTATTAGGCCTTATGCATAGAAGTGAATACTGTGAATACTGACGATTCAGACACATAAGACTGAACTAAATGGAGATAACCCTGCCCTGATCAAATAGTTTCTGAGGCAAGTTAGGGAGAGAGTAGTTCTTTGCATGTGTAAGTAACATCTGGAGTATTATGGCTATTTCTGGGCATTACATTTTAGAAAACTCTGACAAATTGGAGAACATCTAGAAAATGGAGGCCAGAATGGTGAAGGGTTTCACCACAGTGCCATGTTCAACCAAAGAACCGGTAATGTTTAACCTGAATAAGAGAAGATGGAGGGGAGATAATATCTTCAGGTATATAAGGAGCTATCAGAGGAAAACATTAGGTTGTTCTACTTGTCTCTAAGAGGCAGAACTAGGAGCAATGGATAGAAGCATTTGGAGGCAGATTTAGACTTGATTTGTTTTTTTTTTTTTTTAATTCCTAACAATTGTGCTACCAAAATTAGAAGGGAAGCAACAAATTGGGGAAAAAAATCTTTATAACAAAAAGCTTAGGCAACAGTCTAGTTACTCAAATATATAAGGAGCTAAATCAATTGGACAAAAAATCAAGCCATTCCCCATTTGATAAATAGGCAAGGAATATGAACAGGCAATTTTCAGATAAAGAAATCAAAACTATCAATAAACACATGAAAAAGTGTTCTAAATCTCTTATAATTAGAGAAATGCAAATCAAAACAACTCTGAGGTACCACCTCACACCTAGCAGATTAGCTAACATGACAGCAAAGGAAAGTGGAGAATGTTGGAGGGGATGTGCCAAAATTGGGACATTAATGCATTGCTGGTGGAGTTGTGAATTGATCCAACCATTCTGGATGGCAATTTGGAACTATGCCCAAAGGGCTTTAAAAGACTATCTGCCTTTTGATCAAGCCATAGCGCTGCCTGTTTTATACCCCAAAGAGATAATAAGGAAAAAGACTTGCACAAAAATATTCATAGCCACGCTCTTTGTGGTGGCAAAAAATTGGAAAATGAGATAATGTCCTTCAATTGGGGAATGGCTGAACAAATTGTGGTATCTGTTGGTGATGGAATACTATTGTGCTCAAAGGAATAATGAACTGGAGGAATTCCATGTGAACTGGAAAGACCTCCAGGAACTGATGCAGAGCGAAAGGAGCAGAGCCAGGAGAACATTATACACAGAGACTACTGATACACTGTGGTACAATCGAACATAATGGACTTCTCTACCAGCAGCAATGCAAGAATCCAGAGCAAGGCTGAGGGACTTATGAGAAAGAAAACTAGCTACATTCAGAGGAAGAACTGTGGGAGTAAAAACACAGAAGAAAAACAACTGCTTGAACACATGGGCTGATGGAGATATTATTGGGGAGGTAGACGCTAAACGATAACTCTAGTCCAATTATCAATAATATGGAATTAGGTCTTAATCAATGATACATGTAAAACCCAGTGGAATTGTGCATAGGCTACAGGGGGTTGGGGGATTTGGGTGAGAGGGAAAGAACATGAATCATGTGACTATGGGAAAATATTCAAAATTTTAAAAAATTTAAAAACCTTTACTTTTCATCTTAGAATCAATACTATGTATTGGTTCCAAAGTAGAAGAGCAGTAAGGGCTAGACAATGGGAGGTTAAGTATCTTGCTCAACCTTACATGGCTAAGAGGACTGAGGTTTATACAGAGTGCCTCAGGACACATTTGAACCCAAGATCTCTCATCTGTAGGCCTGGTTATCAATCCACTGAACTATCCAGCTGCCCCCTCATTCTTTGTTTTTGAAGAAGACCAATGACACCATAGGATGTCATCTTGTCTTTAAATGAGGCAAAATTGATAAAGGCATCAGTTTCACTCTTTCTTCCAGAATCATCCAAATCCAGTGGCAAGACGAAAGTCAGGATGATTAATAATGTCTTAGGATATAGTGGATGACCAAGAGGCTCCCCTAGTCCCCAGAAAAAATATACATAACATGGCCTGCCATTGGGTAGAAATCAATATACGTTCCACATGTCTTAGAAAAAGACTTAGTTACTAGATTCCCAGAAGGAACATTTTTAAAGGATGGTAAAAAGAATACAAGATGGAGTTAATTGACATTGGTTTGAATTCCAGCTCGGCTACTTAAGACCATAGCTTCAGGACTGGGAGGAATGGAAAGGTCATTGAATTTAACTTGTTTACTATATAAATGAGGAAACTAAGCCTCAAAAGATTGCAACTTGCCCAGGGTAGTCACACACACACAACTGTTACACATGTGAAGTGGGATTTGAAACCCGTACTTCCTGATTGCAAGTCTGGCACATCAACTTTTTCTATTGTGCACCAAGGGCCTCTTCATTCTGGAAGCTCATCCCCTTTCTGGAATCCAAACACTGGTAATACCCTCCTCCCTGTGGCCTCTCTCCATGACTGGAGGGCTCCTCTCAGGACTTCCAATTAAGGAGGCTGATCCTGGCTAGTCAAATCTTATTTCCTTTTCAACTTCCTTTTTTGTATTATCTTCTCCCATTAGAATGTAATTTCCTTGAGGGCAAGGACTATCTTTCTACTTGTGTATGTAGCCTCAGTAATTACCACAGTCCCTGGGTACACAGTAAGAACTTAAATGCTTTTTAATAGTCTTGTTGACTATCCATTCTAGGTGGCACAGTGGATAGAGTGCTGGGCCTAGAGTTAAAAAGACCTGAGTTTAAATCTTGCCTCCGATACTTAGCCATGCACCACTTAACCCTGTTTGCCTCAGTTTCTTCATCTGTAAAATGAACTAAAGAAGGAATTGCAAACCATTCCTGGAGCTTTGTCAAGAAAACCCCAAATGGCGTCACAAAAAGTTGTACATGGCGTAAGCAACTGAGCAATAACAATATCCCACACTATTAACAGTGACTTTAACTCTTAAATAATTTAAGTAATTTATTACTTAAATTACATTAAATTAATTAAATTACATCCCTGGGCCTCAGTTTCTTCATCTGTAAAATTAGTAAATGTGCTACATGATAGCAAAAGGTCTTTTTCAACTCAAAAATTCTATGATTTTCCCAATGCATTTTGACCTACATATGATCCCATGGCATTGGGCCCCATGGATGTACTTATGTTAAGAATTTAGTGTGTAATCCTTTGGCATGTGATATACCCTCCTGAATACTGATCATCTGAGCCACAACTTAAAACTATACTACTTCCCTTCCAACTGTGCATCTTGGTTTAATTCTCCTTAACTTCAAATCTGACTTTTTTGGAGCTGGGAACAGATAGAACAAATTGTCCCATTCTAGCCAAGTTGCCAAGAAATGAGATCACAAGAACTCTGATCTTATGAGATGTTTTAAATCAATTTTATACATTAATACAACTCAACTAATATAAGAAAAAAATCTTCACTATATATTCCAGAACAACAGACTGATTACCACATTCTCTCCTCTTGAATCTCTAGTTGTTTCAAGAAATTGCTAAATCCTTAGTGACATTTACCCTTGCTGTTGTTTATGTAGTATAATTCAATAGGAAGAAATAAAATGAATGATTTAAGGGGGGGAAAAAAACCCTATCATGATAACTACTTGTTCACTGCTAGCTGGAGGTTTACATAAATCAGAATTTTAAATCTTATAGCATTTCACCTTCACATAGCTAATGAAACAAATAGTTCCAACTTGCAATTGGGTAGCCCAGTAGGAAACCAGGAAATGTGAGCCCTATTCTGATACAGAATTCAGGCTCCCAGAGAGAGCCACTTTCTTCTCCTCCTCAGGTATATGTTCCCTGGGAACCTAGAGATGTATTAAGTGTCCACTGACAGATGGATTTTCCCATTATGTACTCCTTCTCTCCATTTGGGAGGATAAGGCACAGCTGTACTAAGCTCTTTGTGTGAAGGATTTGCTAAATGGAGTCATCTTCTTTCATCCACTCTTCAGCAGAGAGCTCCAACCAGGAAACAACAGGATTTAGTGCCCATTAAGAACTAAGTGCCTCCATTTTAATCCCTATCTCTTTTCGCACACAGACTTTTTACTGGCCCTCACAGCTGGTAAAATTCCCTTATGACCTCTCACCCCCATCATTTTCTACTTGGTGTCCACTACTGTCTTGCTTTCTAAAGGAAGTTTCCATCTTTATTGATTGTGGCAGTCTAAGACAATGTGCCACTCCTGAATAAGAGTGTTTTTCTGAGCATTGAGCATGATTGCTGTGCCATTTGGATCCTTTAAAAAGTGGAATAAGTATTTCAGGAGGCAGGGGGGCTTCCTCTCATCAGAGATCTGCAAGTGAAAGCTGGATAAGCTCTTCCTAGGAATATTTTATAGGAGATTTTTGGTCAAAGTTGAGTTAGAGGTTACTTCTAATGCTATAATTCTGTTTCTGTTCAGGAGACTGAGTACTCCAGTATGGTGTATATTCCAATAATGGCGTACAGAGTATGTGGAGGGAAGCAAGACAAGGTAAGTGGAACTGTACCAGGTTGTGGAGGACCTTGAAGGCCAGACAATAGAATTTGGATTTTCCTTGTTAATCAATAAAAGGCCACTGGAAATTTTTTGTCCATAAAAGTACATGACCAGACCATTGGAGAAGAAAATTATTCTGTTGGTAATGACAGAATTTGAGAATTAAAAGGGTCTTCGGTAAGGTCCTTCCATTTAGTCCAATCCATACACAAAAGGAATCCATACTACATGGTACATACAATTATTAGTTATTGTGTGAAGGGAATCTTCTCCCAGGATCACACATAGGGTCCTGACTGCTTCCCTGCATTCCTGGAGCTACATCACTTACCTCACCTAGGCTGGTCACCTAGTTAGGCCACCTGCATGACTCTGAACCTGATCCAGACACAACTGAATTTGAACTGGATGTGAAAGGAGAGGTTAAAAGGTTCAAAACAAGAAAGTACACTCTCTGTCTCTGGTGTCAGCCAAGGCAGTGGCTACTGGAGGTCATACTGGAAACACCCACGTGGAAGCTAGATTAGACTATTTTACTCTTATCTTTCTATCTGTCATCTTTTACCTATTTAAATGATTCTAATAAACTTTATCAATTTAAGGCCAGTATCATAAATTTCATTCTTATACCATCTAACCTCTGAAGAATCCAAGGAGGAAGAGTACAAAGAATCAAATGCTCTTTGAGTCCAGCCATCTACCCAGTCCTGAATATACCTAATTGTGTTATTTTCTAGTTCATATTTCTTCCTGTATTCCACAAGAATAGTTAGAAATATTTTATCAAAAGCTTTGCTAAAATTGAAATAAATCTGATCCATAGTATTCCCCTTATTTAATAATATAGTCATGTAAAAAAATGAACTAAGGTTAATTGAGTTTGACCTGGTCTTGATAAAGCAATGCAGACTCTTTGTAATCACCACCACTCTTACTAGATCTTCAATTAACTATCTCTTTAATGGCCTTTTCTAGAATTTTCCCAGGAATGAAAGTCTAACTCACTGGCTTATACTTTGCAAGCTCTGTTTTCTTCCTTAATTTTTTTTTTAATTGGGCATTTGCCATTCTCTAGTCTTTTGGTATCTATCCCATTTTCCTTGGTTTTTCAAATACCACTCACAATGGTTTGACAATCACATCTTCCAACTTATATTAGTATCTCATGTAATTCATCTGGGTCAGTTGACTTGAATTCATCAAGGAAAACTAGTTGATTTCTTACTAATTCTTCACTTATCTTGGAAATCGACTCCCCATTAGTTATTTTTGTTCAGTCATTCCTAGTACAACAATTATTCTCTTTAATACAGAAAATAGGAAATAAGAATTGGGTAGTTCTCCTTTCTCTATGTTGACAGTCATTATCATCTCATGCATCAAAAGCAAAGATCCTGTCCTTTCTTTGATCCTCCCTTTTCTCCTAATGTAGCTTAAGAAAAGCTTTTATATTTTCATTAGCTTCCCTTGGCAGCCTCTACTCATTCTGAGCTATATAGCACTTCATAAACTATTTTAAAAGGAGCACGCCAATAATATACATTCTGTTACTTAGCCTTGTTGCCATCTTATGTACATTCTTCCTGAAAATCTAAGTTGGTTGGTGAGTTCCAAATGTTTCTTTATTCCATTTTTCCTCCTTAGTAGAACTGTTTCCTTGTCTGTCTTCAGAATGCCATTCTTGAACATCTCCCATCCCTCCTAGACTGACTTCCCGAAGAGCATTTTAGTTGCTAGAATTACCTCCATATTTTTTTCTCTGAAATGTGCTTTCTTCAGATATAAGATGCATGTTGGAATATGCCCAGATTTCTCTCCTCTGTCACTCAATCTAGGAGGGAGTGGTCACCACCCCACCCCCTTATCCCCCAGGGTTCCAATAAGTTCTACTTTAACAATTTCTTGCTATTAGTGGGGATTACATCTGGAATAAAAATTCCCTTTGCTGGTTCTACCACTTTTTAAAGATGAAACAAGTTATATTGAAGAATTAAAGAGAGTTGAGATGAAAAGATCCATTAAAAGGCTATTGCAATAGTACAAACAAGTGGCAATGAGGGCTTATATTAGGATGTTAGAGTTTGGAAGGACAACAAGGCGACTCAGTAGATAGAGTGCCAGGCCTGAAGTTGGGAAGATTTATCTTCCTTGGAAATAATTATACGTGAGAAGTCAGGAAAAGGTACTAGTCAAACATGATCCTAGAGTTACAAGCTTGAGAAACTAAGAGAATGTGACAGAATTATTGAGGCCCAGTGGAGTGGATTTAATAGGAAAGGATGACCTTGATCTTTAATATATTAAACTGGAATTTCTAATGGCACATCGAGGTGGAAATTTACTGGAGATTTAAGGCTCAAAAGAGACGTCATAAGTAGAGTTGCAAGACTGAGTCTCTCATATGCATAGAATAAGTAGCTAAAGCCATAGGAGTGAATAAGACTGCAATGGGAAAGAGAGAAGACAGTCAAGGTCAAACTTGTAAGGAGGACCTCTCTACTCAAGTCATTTGATTGGACCTTCATGATTGAAGGCCATGTCACAAAGGACAAAGAAATGTGTTGCCCAGGAATAAATGGAATATGATATCACACAATCATATCACATATACATCATATTTTCAGGCTTATTTGCCATTCTAATTCGTGACTCTGTCTTTACCAGGCTATTTTTCATGTCTACAATGCCCTGCCTCCTAGGCCTTTTGGAATTCAACCTCCAATCAAAGCTTAGTTTAAGCACTGCCTTCTACATGAGGACTTTTCTCATCTTTAAAATTATTAGTCTTCTACCTCCTCCTCCCCCCCCCCCCCCGCAAATTCTTCAATTACTTTGTTTTGTTTTGTTTTGTATATATTTCACATTTACTTATTTGTGTAGGTGTTTTTTTCCCCAGTAGACTGTAAGCTCCCTGGGGGCAGAAACTATTTTATTTTTGTTTTTCTGTATCCCTAGCACCCAGAACAGTGTCTGGCACATGGTAGGAATCTAATAGATGCTTATTGAATTGGACAGAAGTTTCAATATCATCTATTAGAACTTCTTAGTCTCTGAGAGTCCTGCAAAATGAGAAAGAGGAAAATGCCATTATATACACATAGCCTAAACTGCTGAGTTTTCCCAAGTCATTAGAACCCATTCCCACATTTCTGAGCTAATTTCTACTATCAGAGATGGCCCATGTGAGTGTGTCTATGTTTGTGTTTGCTTCCAGATACTAGGGTTAATGAAGACTTATAGTCAAGAAATGCTTATGAACCAAGAAGCTTTAAAATTTGTAATTTAGGACCCTTTACATTGTCCTTACCTTCTCCTTCTTTTGATCCACTATAGTTAGTGACCATAATTTGGGGGCTTTGATAATTTAGTGAACATTCCAGCAGGAGTGTATCTCTTATTGTGTACAGAATTCCACCTTCAAACTGGCTTTCTTCATGAGTCTGTGTGTGTTCCTGTGTAACAGAACCATAGGTAATGGTCTGAGGAGGCAAGTCAGTCCTTGGGGTTCTGGAAGAAAGGAGGAACTAATGGATGAAGGATGGGATTGATCTGTGCCTCTCTGTGGATGTCAGCAAGGAAATTAGGCACAGATCTAATCTGATCAGATTGCCAAAGGTACCAGTACCCATGAGAAAGGGGTCCCAGATCAGGTTCCTTGGACTCTTAACTAAGTAAGAATCAAAAGCACTCCTGTTTCTACTTTTAGAGAACATAATGGAAACAACACTAAGAACAAAAGACTGGCTCAATTATACTTGGATTTCTATATGGTGTTTCAATATCTTTGCCACTCTTTAGAGCAATGAGTGTATATTTATATATATAGATATAGATATACACTAGTGTATGAATATGCATACAAATATATATATAAGTACATATATTTATATTGTTATGATGAAGAGAGACCCTGTATAGTTGATTTAGATGGGTGGCTAGGTTTTGACAGATCTAGTGTGAGAGGGAGGTCTCTTCAAAGACAGAGAGCAAAGATAACTGCACTCTCTATCCCAGGCCAGTACAAAACCAATCTAACTGCTGTCTCTTATTAACAAAATTTATTTTTAAAGTATCAGAAGATGGGGGTGAGGAGTGTAGGTTTTAGGGTGCTTCCCTATCACTATTATCTCTATCTTATTGCCACCAGTCTTATTTCAGTCACTTTGTCCCTCAACAAAGTCGAGGCTGCTCTAATTACACTCTCTGCCTAAAAGTCTCCTTCTGTCTAATCTAGTTCTAGGCTAAACCCACACAGAAGTATAGTCTCTAGAATGTAGACTGATTGAAGATGAAGTCAGGAATGATCAAGTTCACCTCAGCGAGGCTAAAGTCCCCCCCCCCCCTTTTCCCCCCCCCCCCCCCCCTCCCCCGGCAAACCTGGCAGTTCAGTCTCCTCCTTCTCTGGTTTTGGTCTTCTTCTAACTTCAGCAGAGTAGTCAGTTTGATCTAACTTCTCAATCCAGTCAGATTTCTCAATGGATCGAGTTAGAGGGTCACAGGAGGTCAGAGCTGGATCCTGAAAATGGTTTGAGCTCCAGTCTCAATCCAACTCCTCAATGGCCAGCTAGAATCCCAGCATCCTCTCTCTCCTCAAGATTCTAACAGGGTTTGCTCCTGTCTCTCCTCTTCTACAACATGCCATGTCACTCTGTTTGCAATCTTGTCTCCCTTTCCAAAAACTCTTTCATAATATATTATATTTATCCTATAGCCAGAGTAAATATCTACATATAGTCTCTGATTTTTATTAGCCAATTCTATCACCAATATTATACTTTCCTTACTTTTTGTCACTTTTTTTTTGCAAGATAAAAAGGAGTGCTAACTGTGAAAGAGGGATTAAAATTCTGCTTTTAAAATATGCTACAGGAAGTAAGTAAAGAAAGGGAAAAAAAGGATAAGGAAGCGAAACAAGAAATTGAGGTCAAATAAAGGTCACTAAAACTATCCATGGTGAGGTAGAGAGCTCCCCAAGAAGGGAAATATTTAAGCAAAGGCATATAGATGGCTGTCTATGGCATGGGTACTATTTCAAGAACTACTATGTTGTGAAGGAGGTTAAACTACATGATCTCTAAGGTATCTCAGTGGCTGAGCACCCTAAATCAAGCAAGGCCTGTTTGTTTAAAATTCAGGAAAGGCGCGTGGTCTAATGATTTTATCTCTATCAGCATGGCTTTAATTAAAATACTAATTTATATTATTATATCAGTCTTCATCATTTTTAATCATAGCAGGCCCCTCTCCTCATCTCTGTTCCCCCAACTCAACTAGACCTATTCTTCTTCTAAGCAAAAACCAGAAGTGGATCATCAGAATCCTATGATTTAAATATACTTTATTGTATAGATCCAATCTGATTTACAGTTCTTTCATCACAGCTCATTCCTGAATGATCTATGGAGAGGGAGTGGAGAGAAGGTCAGTAGCACTGAGGCCATAACTCTGGGCCTAAAGATGTTTGTGATTCCACACAAGGCCATACTATGGTTCTCGTGCTAAGTTCCAATTGTTTTGTATCAACTGTCCTGCCTCCCCAGTACCACTATCTACTCACCCTCTAATTTCACCCAAACTCACTCCAGTCACTAAATGTAACTTTTGCCCCACTCAAGTCTCCTAAATCATTCTCTAAAGCCTCCATTTAAAATATCTGATGACAACCTTGTTTTATGAAGCCCCAAATTTACCTTTGTCCCATGGGAACTTGCTTTCAGGAAAAACTCCCTGACTGACTCTTGTCTCAGACTAAACAATATGCCATCAAGCACCTCTTTCTTATTTAGGGCTTAATCAGGTACCCTCATCTTTGGCTTTTGTATCTAGGTTTCTGCCAGTCATTTTAGTCTGTGGCTAGTATAAGTCCCAAATGAGTAACAGGACTTAAGCCCTCCCCCTTCTCTAAAATCTATATAAGCATCCTGTATTGTGTAGTTCAGGGGAAATCCCAGAACTGAAGTTCTGAGCATCTTCCCAGATTATTCTTTTTACCTCAATTGAAGACCCTTATAATAACTCCTTTGATAGTTCTGTGTTTTTTCAGACTGATATAGAACACTAAGTCTATTTCTTGTTGCTACTAAATTTGCATCCTTCACTCCATCTCCAACTAGAAATGCTAACAACAGCTTTTTTTTGTGCAACTTTTAGAAAACAGTAGGGAACTAGAGAAATTCCTTCATGATGGGAGAATCCTTTCTCTTGGTCTGTTGGCATTTCCAGGATAAGGCCCCAACTCTAATATCCTATGACTCAAATACACAACTAAAGACCAAAGAATTGTAGAGCTTCAAGGGACTACAGAGGTCATAGAATTTAAAGGTTGAATAAGACATAAAAAGTCATCAAACCAAACCTTTTAGTTTTCTTTTCTTCTCTTTGTTCTTTCCTTTTTTTGTTAAATATTTTCTTTTTTTCCAATTACATTTAAAAAATTAACATTCATTGAACTCCAAATCCCTTCCCTCCCTCTCTTCCTTCCTCCCTCCCAGAGATGGAAAGCAATTTGGTATAGGCTATAAATGTGCAGTCATGCAAAATATTTCCATATTAGTCATGTTGTGAAAGAAAACAGAGACCAAAAAATAAACAAGAAAAATAAAGTTTTTAAAAGTATGCCTTGATCTGCATTCATACTCCATCTGTTCTTTCTTGGAGGTGGATAGTATTTCTCATCCTAGGTCCTTCAGAAATGTCTTAGATCATTGTATTACCGAGAATAACTAAGTCATTCACAGTCGATCATTGTACGATACTGCTGTTACAAAGTGTAATGTTTTCCTGCAAACCTATTATTTTTCAAAATAGGAACTGGAACCCAGAGAAGGAAAAGGTCTCTCCCTAAATAGAGGCAGACTTGGAGCTAGAACTAAGGTCTCCTCACTTCTCATCAAAGGTGATATCTACTTTACTGTGTTCTTACCAGCTTCTCCGCTTGGTTTCAACTCCACCAATATCATACCTCCCCAAGAACGAGCTAGCTCATCACCAAAAATCTCACCATCATGGAAAATGGTCCAGCTTTGATAACATATACTTCCTCTGTGGCTTCGGTTGTCGCTCCCCTCTGATTAGAGTCTGAGGAATTAACTCTTACTAAGGCAACTCTTTATAGAGGGCTAACAATTTTCCAGCTAACTTCATTTCCCATCCATGGTCCCACATAGTTTTGACTCCATGAACGTCATGCCCCCATAAAAGGTACCCTCTAGCATCCCTTCCCCCTTTCAACTTCCTTTTGCATTGTCTTCACCTATTCTATTATAAGCTCTTTGAGGGCAGGGGGTGTCTTTCTTTTTCTTATTTGCATCACTTGTGCTTAGTAAAGTGCCTAGCACATAGTAGATACTTAAATATTTATTGACTATCATACTGTGAATGCAAGAATTAGGAAAAAAAAGCAGACCACATATTATGACTATGCAAATATTTGGGGAAGAAGGAAAAGTAAGAGAGGTATAAGGGGAAAGTCTGAAAATAAAGACAATTTAAGAAAAGGCAATGAATGGGAAGTGATGGAAAGATTCAAGGAAACCCCTTGCTGAAATGAGTCACCTTCTTAAATTCTTTCTGTCAACGTCACTCAATCATTGAGATTTGAAATCAGGGTGGAAATTTTTGATTCCCCTCAGTTCCTCAACTCCCAATACAATTGGTTGCCAAGTTCTATCAGTTCTGACTTGGGAAATACCAAAAACAGTAACTAAAACCCCAAGAATTCCTCCTCAAGTGGGCAACTTCCTTTTGGTGACTATCTATTCTCAGCAAAATCAGAGTTCAGAAACCACAGTCAGTCTGTGGCCAGATTAACTTATTTCCAGTGTGAGCGAGCATGCGAGAGTTTGCACACTGATGGCCCAGCCTTCTACAGTCACTGCCCCACCATGATGGGGCGTTGGGATAGCTGCCTTTTCTGTTGATTGTCTAATGTCAGATTCCTATATATTAGAAGCATTGTTACAAAAGGTATCCCAAAAGACTTTGTGTAGTTTTAAGCTTTAGTACTTTGTATTTATTATCTATTTAGTAGCTACTAAAGCTTAAAAGTACACAAAGACTTTAGCTACTAAAGCTTAAAACTACACAAAGTCTTTTGGGACACCCTGTATAAAAGCAGAACTCAGCTAATCAGTCAGTTATTTATTAAGTTCTTGGGATATTCCAGGCACTGTGCTAATTTCTGGGGATACAAAAAAAAATTTAAAAAAAAAAAAGATTATCCCTCCCTTGAGAAACTCATAATTGAATGGGAGACACAATATGCAAAAAACTATGTATAGACAAGCTATATAAATAATAACTAGGGAATAATTCAAAGACACTAGAATCAAGAAGGGTGGGAAAGGTTTCCTATAGAAGGCAGGATTTTAGGTAGGTCTTGAAGAAAGCCAGAGAAGCCAAAAGAAGAAGAAGAAATGAGAACAAACTAGACATGGAAGATATTCTGTAAAAATGCTGGAGTCTGCAGATGGAGTTGAGAATTAGTTGTAGAAATCCAAGGTGATCCGTGTCACTGGTTCAAGGAGTGAGTTATAAGGTGTACAAATACTGGAAAGGTGGGGAGGAGGAATAGGTTATGAAAGACTTTGAACACCAAACAGAAGATTCTTTATTTGATCCTGGAGGTGAATGGGAGCCACTGGAATTTACTGAGTAGTGGTTGGTAACATGTCTGTATCTGCACTTGGGGCTGAGTAAAGGATGGACTGGAGTGAGCAAAGACTTGTGACAGGGAGACCATCTAGCAGGCTTTTGTAGTAGACCAAGTGTGGGGAGGTGAGAGTCTGCACAAGAGTGGTGGCAATGTCAGAGATGAGAAAGGGGCATATTTGAGAGATGCTACAAAAGTGAAATCAAGAAGACTAGGAACAGATTGGATTCAGGATGTGAGAGATAGTGAGGAAGCCTGAATAACACCTAGATTGTGAGCCTAGGGAACTAGGAGGCGGATGAGACCTTTGACACTAATAGAGGAGTTTAAAAGGAAAGAGAGTTTGGGGAAGAAGATAATAAATTCATTTTGGGATATGTCGAGTTAAAGATTCCTATGGGACACCCAGTCCAAGATGTCTGATGGGCAGTTCAAGATGCAAGGAAGGTAAGGATTGGATAAGTAAATCTGAGAATCATCAACATAGTAGCTATAGAGTTTTGTTTAAGATTGTTGAGTTTTTATGAATTCTATAAGTCTTATAGTATCATAACATCCTCCAGAATAGAGCAAACTTACATTTAATGCACATTAAGTGCATTCTTCTTGGAAAGCCCTTTGCCAAGTATTGTAAGAGATAGGAAGGTAAAAGAGTAATATTCTCTCCTCCCAGGGAACTAATAGTCTGGTAGAGGAGCTAAGACTTCCAGGATCACTTGGATTATAAATTAAGGCTCCTGACCTAAAGGATATATCTGAGAGGAGTAAGTTCAATGCATATTCCTTCAGTGGGCCACTTCTCCCTACTAAAATGCCCTTGGTGCATTTGCTCCAGATTTCTCTTTCCCCCCTCATCATCAGTTATATGACCTTGAACAAATTATTTAAACTTTCGGGTCCTCGGTTTCATTATTTACAAAATAGGAATAATAATACTTTGCAAGGTTGCAAACACTAATTTTGTTGTTTTACATTTTTTTTCAGTTGTGTCCAATTCTTCATTGACCCCATTCGGGGTTTTCTCAGCAAAGATAGTGGAGTGGTTTGCCATTTCCTGCTCCAGTTTGTTTGATAGATGAGGAACTGAGACAAATGGGGCTAAGTGACTTGCCTAGGATCACACAGCTAGTAAGTGTCTGAGAATGGATTTGAACATGGATTTTCCTGACTCCAAGCCCAGTGTTCTATCCACTGTGCCAGCTAACTACCCACAAACATTAATACATGATATAAGTGTGAGTTGGCATTATTATTGTTAATAGTAATGTGATTCATGTTAATAGTAATAACTTAATATAGTATTATATATTAATTTACTATTATAAAATAATAATATTTGTAATTAATGTTAATAGTAATGACTTAATATAGTGTTATATATTAATTTACTATTATAAATAATAATATTTGTAATTAATGTTAATAGTAATAACTTAAGTACTGTGTCTTTAGTTGCAACTAAGGGAAGTTTTAGAAGATGATGTAAAAATAGGAAATGGACCTATGATTTCATTATTTTAAGGAGCTCCCTCTATCAGTGAAGGTCAATGCCTTCTCTACAAAGCATAGTTTTAGGGACAGCTAGTGAAAAGAGAGTTAAGTCCAGAGTAGAGAGGACTCAAGTTCAAATTTAGCTTCAGACACTTCCCAGCTGTGTGACCCTGGGCAAGTCACTTGACCCCCATTGCCCACCCTTACCAATCTTCCACGTATGAGACAATACACCAAAGTACAAGGGTTAAAAAAAAAACCAACAAACAATATATAGTCTTAAGGAGTTGCCTAGAACCCTGAGAGATTAAGTGACTTGCTCAGTCAGACAGTCAGGAAGTTTAAGAGGTGGAACTTGAACCCAGATCTTCCTGGCTTTAAGGCTGGCTCCCCCTGCTAGGTCATATTGTCCCAGTTTATTCACCTTACTCCACTACTCCAGTATACCTATAACCTCATCAGAATGATTCCTTCCACTGCTCCCCTTCCTTATTTCTAGCTGCTCTCTCTTAAATTCTTGGTAGAAGATCTATCCTACATACTAAAGTACTTTATCTAGTGGGCAGCTAGGCAGTGCAGTGAATTGAACATTGTATTTAGAGCAAATCCTGCCTCAAATTTGTGACCTTGAACAAATCAGTTAGCTTCTTTAGATCTCAGTTTCCTTGTCTATAAGATGAGGCGTGTTGAACTTAATGGACTGTGAGTTCTTTTCTACCAATAAATCTATAATTTTTATTTTTGAGTATTTTGTGAATTCCATTTTAACACCTGGATGGCCTTTCGGCCCACTTCTTTCGCGGATTGTTACACTTCTTAATGGTGTCTTTTAGGCAACTTCTCTTGCCAAGTTATTGATGGTTACCTGCTACAAGCTATTTCTACCTTCCATCTTTCCGTTTCTTCTTGGGTCACCTGCAATGTTAATTCTGCTGACATCATGGTACTCCATATTTTGCCACCAAAAGCATCACTATGAAAATATTACCACTGAAGAGGCAGTCCTTGGCCATAGGGAAGTAGTTTGGGATTGGAGAGTGCTACCCAATTTATTTAGGGTGAGTCAGCCTATTTAGATCTAAACACAATTCATCCTTCTATAGTGCCCTTCCATCTGAGATGGATTCACATTTCCAGTCCAATGACATTTCAAAATATGGGCAATCATAGGCATTTTTTTAAATTCACATTTCTCCCTCTCTGTGTATAATAGCCAGACTGATCTCTTCTTAGTGCCTGTGATGACAGTGAAGAGGCCCCTCAGTGCTATGGGGCTAGAAGCAATCAGAACAATGTCATCTATAAGCATGAGAAGACAGAGACATAGTCACATTACAGCTGAAGAAAATAATGAAGGAAGATTTCCAGAAGGCCTTCCATCAACTAATTATCAGAACACAGCTTTAATAAATACCAGCTTGGCAACATACCGCTGTACTCTGTTTCTCCAACCTTTGCTAGATATTTTGAGAACTATAGACTGCTCCTAGACAGTGCAATCAGATATCTCTCTGATACTTTCTATCCACAAAACAAGTTTCACTGAAATGTGTAAAAATTCACAGATGAGAAATTCATCCATCAGAAGCTTCTATTAGCTAGTCTTGTTTTGAGATGGCTACAAAAATCACAAATCAAAGTTAAAAGATACCTCAATATGTACCAAAAACTTAATTAAAATGTCAACTTCTTTGGAAAAAAAACAAAACCAAAAACAAATGAAGGTAAATGTCAAGCAGTTGAGTTGAAACAGAAAGCTCATTTCTTTCAATTAGTCAATTAAAAAAATTTTAAGTACCTACTTCAGTGCCAGGCACTGAAGATACCAAGAAAGGTAAAAGACAGTCCCTGCTCTCAAGGAGCTCACAGTGTAATGAGGTAGACAGGACACACATGACTAGTACAAACAAGATAGATACAGGATAATTGGAAGTAATCAACAGAACTGGAATCAAGAAAAATTGACTGATCTAATTTAGTCTAGGGCTAAGCACTTTCAACAGCAGAGCCTGACTATCCCAGCCAGACAACAGTGAAATGCATCCTCTGCATTGCCTATGGAATAAGGTCTTGAGTTGATGGGCTTAATGGTCCACATGGAATAGTCTTGGGCAGGATATCAATGTAGCTTCTGACCAACAATAAAGACTGCCTATGACCCCCACTAATGTCACCTTGTGGTAATGACTAGTTTTAGTTCTCAACGTGGATTAAGGTAGGAAGCAAGGAACTTGACATTTCAAAACAATGACCAAATTAAAAAAATACAAAACAAACAGGACATTAGGAAGGGCCATCAGAGGGAGGGAAGCATAAGTGGTGGGCAAGATCAATAATATGAATTAAATCCATCACAGGCTACCCATGTCTTCTTAAATACCTTAGAGGACTATCTAATCAGGTCCTTAACTTCATAGAGCTTGGCTTTCTTTAACATAGCTCTCTTAAATAAATGTAAATTTGATAATACATAGTTCTGTAACTTGGGAAAGGAACAGTGGAGCCTTTTATTTTTAAATTTTCTAAGCCCATTTTTGATGACTTCATAATTTGGGGTGATTTCTTTGTCTCTGACCCAATTTTTTCCTCTTAGGGTCTCCACTTTGGCATAACAAATATTATAGATAAACCCAGTGGTTATAATTACCAATATTAGGGTAGTTTGTTTTATTTTTGAAATTCACATACATTATAAAACTAAATATTATCAAAAAACTAATTAACTTTGTATGTAATTACTTCCCATGGTAAGGAGTTAATAAACTAGTTAATCTCTAAATCTCTGCTATATAGACAGAAATTAACATTTCATTAGTTATATAATGCCAGTGTTTTTTATTTAAATTGATATTTCAAATTTTACACCTTGAATTTGTTTTATGTAGTTGTTTTTAGTTAAAATCAGTTCATTCTGTGGTGTTTGGTTTCATTTCTTTAATCAATAAGGTTTCTATGAACCTTACAGTACAATTATAGGTTGTATGAACCTACAGTAAAGTATATTCCATTATACCTTTAAAAAAATTAAATACCTTAGAATTTCAAAAGATCTTTTTCATTTCCTTTCCAGCTAGAAGAAATCTTAAAGAATCACCTAATTCAACACCTTTATATTACAGATGAATTTGAATGAATCCCATTCATGATGCCATTGCCAGGAGTAGTTATTCTTCTAATGCAGATCCAGACTCTCTTTGCATTCAGGAAATGGTCTCCATATCCCCCTTCCTTCTCTCACCCTCATCCTTAACCCATCTTCAGATCAAATTCATAAACTCTCCTCTACTACAGCCTTTGTAAAGCCAAGGGCTCTACCTAACGTGGACAAAGTCTTTGTTTATGTCATGTAGTATATATAAATACAAGTGTAATCTATATAATGTATGTGTGTATATGTATTTATTGATCTAAAATACACAAACAAACCTTTGGGTTATTGTTTTGTTCACTAGTTTCAGTAGTGCCCAACTCTTTGTGACCTTATCTGGGGTTTTCTTGGCAAAGATATCGAAGGGGTTTGCCATTGCTTTGTCCAGCTCATTTGACAGGTGAAGAAAACTGAGGCAAGCAGGATTAAGTCACTTGCCCAGGGCCATGCAGCTAGTTAGTGTATGAGGCTGAATTTGAACTCAAGAAGATGAGTCTTCCTGACTCCCGACCAGGCACTCTACTCATTGCACCACCTTGCTGCCCTCTATCTTATTAGTACATGGTTGTTTAAAAGTTGTCTCAGTCTACCTCAAGCTTCTTGAGAGTAGGGATTGTCTTTTGTCTTTTTTTATATCTCCAGAACTTAACTCAGTGCCTGGCACAAAGAAGGCATTTAATAAAGAAAAGAAGTATTTAATAATTTAATTTTTAAAATATATAATAAATGATATTTAAATTATTATTAATTATTCATTTATACATTATAAATAATATTTAATAATGAACAATAATATTATCAATCAATCATAATGATAATAAATACCTGCTGACTGTCTGGTGTCTCTGCATTGCAAGGATGATGAAGAACAGAATCTGGTGGTAGAGAAGAAAGTCAATGAGGTAGACAAAGATAGAGCAACATTTAGGATACATGTTGTAGTGAGTAAAATCCCCAAGTATAGCATAGGATCAGATGACAAAGGAAGAGGAAAATGGGAGAACCCACCTTAGTGCATTTACCTTCCTTATATGTGTTTGTGTGTGTACACATATATACATATAAGATCTAAAGGAATGAAGGTCCAACTAATAAATCACTCCGCTCTTTTATTATTTTCTCCTGCTTATCACCTTGGCTGGATTAGAAAGCAGTTGTGGCCAGCCTCTTTTCAAAGGAGATCCCATTTTTTGACTTCCTACTAAAGGAACTAAAAATGCCTGTCTCCTCTTCTGGTTCCAGAATCTCAGGATTTCCAACTTCTTCTCCCAACCTCCATTGACCTAAAAACAAACATAGTTTAATGTGGTAAATCTAGCAGGGGATATCCAATATTCAAGAGGGGGCTGACAGATAGAGCATGGAGAAGGGAAATGGGGAGCTCTGGCCAACCCGGTCCACTGGAAATGCCACAGCCAGCACTAACCTCTGACTGCAAGGGCAGGAAATGAGTTTCCTGCTTAGACAAGAGAGAGGAGGTGGTTAATGCTGCTGCTTCAACCATGGCTCACAGTTAGTTGATAGGGGAAAGAAAAATCTCACTGAACTGGATCTCTTCATCATCTCAGTGATTCACCATACTCATCATTTATTCATCATAATTTCTTTGAATGAAAAAGAGGGGAAAACAAGCCTAGATGCCACAATCTACCTACATGTTTCCAAGATGGAGGACATGTTTGCAGATTAGAGCTATTTCTTCCTCCTTTTCCTTCTCATGTTTTGTTTTATTTCTCCCAGAGTCCTCTGAACAGTCCCTGAAGTCTTTACCTACAAGTCATCAAAGGGAGACTCCAGGAAAGCTTCTATAACTCTCCGGCCACCATGGCACAAGGTCAGAGTCTGAGACAGGGTTACAAAGTAAAAAAAAAAAAAAGATTCTTTTCATCTCAGGAGTCACTAAGAGTGTTGATATGCGAATTGTTATGTAAAACCATATTATTAAGTGTGTTAAGTTCAGACAGTTGTGTGGCCCTGGGCAAGTCACTTAACCTTGTTTGACTCAGTTTCCTCATCTGTAAAATGAGTTGGAGAAAGCAACAGCAATCCACTCCAGTATCTCTGCCAAGAAAACTCCAAATGAGATCATGAAGAGTCAGACGTGACTGAAATGGCTGAACAACAAAATCATTTGGTTCAGGTAGAAGGGTCAAAGATTTAGAGTTGCACCTTATTGGTCATCAAATTCAATCCCCTCATTTTGAAGACAAGGAAAATGAGGCTCAGAGAAATAGATAGTTATGAATAAGGGATAATTTTCCCTATGCAATATTAATTAAATTTATAATTATACATTTTGTCTATAATTGTGATTTCACTTGTGTAAGGAGTTCCCTGCAGAAGGAACTCCTACCAGCGGAGGTTGGCCATCACTGTATTTTCTAGTCAAAGAGTTGCCTGGGACACTGTGAGGATGTGCCTAGGATCAGGTAGCCAGTATGAACCATAGGTTTTAAATTAGATTGCCCTGACTCAGAGGCTAACAGCATCCTCAGCCTTTCTATGCTTGTATATCTTTATTGAGCATCCACTTTGTACAAGACACTGAGCTAGATACAAAAATGAATGATACATGATTTGTATGCCTTGTTGTTCAGTCTTCATGACTTTTCATGACCATATGGACCACACTGTCTACTCCAAAATCTTTGATCAATGGGGTTTTCTTGGCAAAGATATCAGAGTAGTTTGTTATTTCCTTCTCCAATGGATTAAGGCAAATCGAGGCTAAGTGAATTGCCCAGGGTCACACAGCCAGGAAGTATCTGAGATCAGATTTGAACTCAGGTATTCTTGCCTCTAGGCCCCGTACTCTATCCACTGGGCCATCCAGCTGCTTCCTGGCAGCTTGTAGCAATTTTTCCACATAAAAATAGATTGAAATTTCTCTATTTTGGTTGAAAAATTCCCACAATTTCCCTTTATCCAGGAACCCGTCCATATCTTCAAATTCATTGAGACATAGTTTCCATTGAGCCCCAAAGTGTTTCATGGCCAAATTATACTTGGACAAGCTGACCTCCCATACAGAACATAAATATAGGTTTGGAAAGAAGAGACATTTTTCTTTTACTTAAGTTTGAATTGAATACTTCTGCACATTTACCTTGGAATTGCAGAACATGTCAGGAATAAAAGAGCAGAAAGGAAATAGGGGCAATTTATAAAAAATTCCCTCCTAAAAATGGTTCATAATGAAAAGTTAGGTGGTAAGGGGGATGATGTACAAATACCTGCTTAAAATGAGATGAACTGAGATATTATCATTTTGCTTCTCTAGGGTATTTGCTGCAGGAATGCTTAAATTGTTGGTTTCTGGTTTATGTTTAACCACTGTGTGAAATGGGCAAGAATTGTCTAGGAAATCATTTTTAGCCAAATAAAATCTGACAGCTAGGGAGAAAAAACATTAGCAACATTTGTGTGGCTTTTCTCCTGTCAGAAAAAAAGATTTTATATAAAGCTAAGCTATTAGGGTAATATTATTTATTTCATTATTATTATACAAAACTATTTTCAATAACAAAAAAGTGAATGTAATAATCTTATGGGATTGTTGACCCAGACGCATTGACTCCAGCTATTTTGATGTGAAATCTCTGGGTAACAGACAATGTTTTCAAGACCCCAGTTCTTAAATATCTTGGGCCATAGTATTCCTGCTGACTTTTAGAAATTTCCAGAACAATCCTTCTCTGAGAAAGGTTTGTATATTTAATGCCCATAGAGAATTCATTCATAGTATTCCTAAAGGACCTTGGCTGCTATGAAATCTTCTTGTCTCTGAAAACTTTCCTAGACTAACAAGAGTTTTTATGACTTTGAAAAATCAGAACAGCTGCTTTTTTCTGTTTTCCTGATTGCCAAGACAAGCAAAATTGCACCAGTATCAAGAAAAAAAATTATTTAAAATGCTTTTAAAAATCACATGAAGTACTTTAAATATTTAATATTGTGCAACATATATTTACAACTAAGAAGTCTTGTGTCCCTAAATTGCCTTTAAACATTGTAGTGGGTTTTATTTTTTCATTTTTTCTTTTTCTTTTTCAATTTATTTATTTAATAGAATTTATTCTCCAGTATGTTAACCCCTCCCATCATTCCCTGAAACCATCTAAGGTATCACCTAACAAAAAAAAATATGTATATATAGATTGTGTCTTTTGTGTTTCCATTTTTTAGTTTATTCTCTGGAGGTGCATAGTGTTTCTAAAGCATAATTTTTAAGGCTGTTGGACCTAATACCTAAAAGTATAAACCAAAGAATGGAAATCTCTGATTCTCATTCCCTTTTTTTTGGGTAAGTTCTCCCTCCCTTTTCTCTGCCTTTTCCATATACCCTACATTTCCCAACAATAATTTTAGCAGTAATGATGCCTCACATTAAACTTCTGTCTTCTGTGTGAGCAAGACTCAGGGGTTGGGAGAAAAGTTATCTAAGAAATTAAAAATGAAAGAGGTGGAGGCTGCATGTACAAAAACACATAGAATCTGTTTAGTCTTTCTCCAGACATTTGTTGATGTTACTCAAGGTCTATCAAGCTTTGTGTTTGTAAGGCTCAATTCATTCACCCTGAGGAGCACTAAATAATTACTCACAGCTCTCATCTCCCAGAGTGATGGAAGTTGCTCATTGCATGCATTATTTTAGAAGCTGTTGCAGTAAAAAAAATTCAATATTGATAGTGTATTCATTTCCTACAAACAGAATTATTGATGCAATATGGCTTCATTGGGGACTCATATAAATTCTAGCAAGATCCTGGATACAGCATCTGAGTACAGTAAGTGCACATTTAATTATACTGTAACATCAGCCACAACACTAAATCTATGCCATACAATAGTAGAAGGGAGAAAATATTACAATAAAATATTTGAATCTATCGCTACTTTGAGGGTATTTTTTTGTACTAGGGATGCCTGAAAAGTCTGAGCAAAAACCCGAGTTTGGGGTTTTTTCAATCTTTTATATTTTTAGCTCCACTAACAAACTGATTATCCCAAAAAATATCTCTTTCAATAGCTCCTGACACCATGGTGACAAAAATATTAATAGTATCAGAGCTAGAACTTTAAGAACTGATTGCGTGATATACATTTGAGCAAGTGGACCATGTGCAAAACTCCCAACTCTACTGTGGAGACAGCATAACATCCTCCTAAATAATTCTCTAATGCACCAATAATCTCGTGCTATAGATATTCTCTTCAATGACACATCCATCCCTGTCCATTCTATGTGTTCATAGTCACATCTACCCACAAATTCATCTCCAATATTTCACTCATTGTATCAGGAGGCTTCCTTATATTCCTCTGACATTGTATAGTTACAAGTGGAACACACAGGCTAGTCAATGGTCTTCCCTTCCCATCACTACAAGACTTTGGGAGAAGCTTGGAGCAATTAAAATAACCATCCAGTTTCCCAAAGGCAATCTACCTTTCACTCCTTCTCTTTTTCAGTTTCATATCTAGCTCACTATCCATTAATGGATGACTTCAATGGACGATCCATTCATTATCTTTTATTTTATATTTTATATTACAGTCTTCACAATAGGCATCCTTCATTCAGTTAGTTTTTCCTGTATGGATAATTAAGTAAAATCTGATTTGTGATTGTAAATCACAATTAGGAGTCCCTGTTATATTTTGTGATAGAAGCCATGAAATTATCCCAGGCAGGGTAACAAGTTGATATATGAAAAACATTTTGCAAATGCTCTATATAAATTCTAGATATTACAATTGACTACCATGAAGGTTTATGCTGAAATTATCTATTTTTCCAGTTTAGCTCCATTCACCCCAGAATGTACAGTATATGAAGATTCTGCCCCACCACCAGTGTATTGGTATATATGAAACTGAAAGGAAGGGGGCAGCTGGGAGATGCAGTAGATAGAGTGCCAGGTCTGGAGTCAGTGGAATTCTTATCTACTTCACCACCTAGGTGCCCAGGAAGGGAATACACACAATGAAGAAATCACAGAAAACTCAAAATTATCAGTCTCTTTTTTTCTGTTCTGAGCTTTGCTGCTCTAAGCCTCAGTAGCTTCATCTATAAAATGGGAGTGATGCATGCCCTTCCATCCTCACAAACTTGTGAAAAAATGTTCTTTGCTTTATTTTATTAGGTTATACAAATTGGTTTAAAGAAGTAAGGAGTCATGCTTAGAGGTGGGGATGGAGGTAATTGTTATTAGTAGGTAGTGATAGAGATAAACAAAAATACCAATAAAATGTTTTTAAATGCACAGAAAAATAAGGAGAAAAATAAAATAATTTTAAGATCATATTAAGTATATACACACTTGCAAATACATATATATACGCACACATTTTTCTTAAAAATGAATATAACAGGGGTCAGCTGGGTAGCCCAGTGGATTGAGAGCCAGGCCTAGAGATGGGAGGTCCTAGGTTCAAATCTGGCCTCTGATACTTCCCAGCTGTGTGACCCTGGGCAAGTCACTTGACCCCCATTGCCTACCCTTACCACTCTTCTGCCTTGGAGCCAATACACAGTATTGACTCCAAGATGGAAGGTAAGGGTTTAATAAAAAATGAATATAACAGAAGTTCGCAGTTGGGATTTTTAAGTTTTTGCATATTGAAATGTCCAAGTTTATTGAAGATTGACAAAATCACCAGAAAAAGAAATTTTAATCATAAAAAGGAAATACCTTGTAACCTTTAAAGTGTCATTGAATGTGAGCTACAATGATATTTTTCCTGGATATTGGCTGTGATTTGGAGACTTGAGGTCACCAGATATGTAAAATGTTGCTATATGTTTCTATTCTAACTGTACTCCAAACGACATCTTTGTGACCTAAGAGGGTCGTTTTTTTGTTTCATTTGAAAATGTCAGCCTTTTCCATTGAGCAGGGGGTACATAAGAAGAATCTAGCTAGCTATGTTTTGAGCATGGCAAGGCTAAGTGATTCTTCTATCCCATAAATTTCACAAAACCCCAAAAGCTTTCTCAATGAAAATGTCATATGTCTATTTCCTTTCACTCCAACCAAGTGATTATTAACTCATTTCCATAATTCAATACAGATCTCATTGCATTGGACTATGGGCATAGGAATATATAGCATTTCATTTTACAACACATATGAACTTGATTTTAACTAAAAATGAAGCACATATTTTAAGCAAATGAACAAAACACTGAGGCAGGAGAACAAAAGAATACTTAAATTATCACTGGTCACTCAATCAGTTTGTGATTATGGCAAAAACAGTTTTATTATAAAACATTTGTTGAACATATGCTTGAAAATATTCCAAAATAGTTTTCTAACAAGGCAAAGTAGACATGAACTTCAAATCACTCTTCGTATTTTCAGTGCTAAGTTGCTGGTGGAAAGAAGGCGTATAAACAACATTTGACCCACAGTTCAAATAACAGCCATTTGCTTTCTAGTGTCTCCATTAAAGTCTTATTTGAAGGCTACATTGTGGCCCCCAGGTGACCCAGAATTCTTGAAGGACATGTTAAAGGAACCAAAGATCTAGTAAGTCCTATCAAATGTAGATACTTTGAGGATGGCCCTCGTAATGAACTGTCTGTTATCAAAGGACAAGTCTGGCTAAATTTGTAGAGGATAATCACCAGATTAGACAAAAGACGAGTAATGTTTTGGTCAAAGCAACTTTCAATGACCTATGAAAGTCATAAACAGTTATAAGCTCTATGTGGAGGAGGTCTCCACAATAACTTATGATTATTGGTGTATCAAGGCAGGCATGCAGCCCTTTACTCTTTCTGAAATCTTCCTGGTCCAAATTTAGCTATTGCTTTAATTATTTCAATTATATCAATTTGATCATTATTATTGAACCAACTTGAGCCCACGTGCTCCTCTGCAGTATACTTGAAAATAGTCTACTCCAAAGATGATGGTAAATTCTGCCCTGAAACCCCTATGCCTTATTTTGACCCTACTTTGAAAATATTGAAATTAGGTGGGAAATGGAGACAGATAGGCTTTTTAATAGCAATTTTATGTAACTCTTGTGCCATTGGCTCTCACCTCACTAAAGGATAAGATCCAGGAATATTTTGAGAACTTGTCACTTTAACTCATTATCCTCACACAGTTGATCTAAGAACATCAATATTCAGAATTCCCCAAGGGTAGGTTAGGCACCAGATCTCCTCAAAAGCACATAAGTTCACAAGGCTTAAAGGATGAGTGGTTTGAATTGCAAGTTAATGGAAACAAATAGAGCTTGTGTGGAAATTGAAAGACAATAATGACACATCCCTGTGAACAGTCTTCTGTAGGAGTCAATATGGTTTACTACATTTTCCTAAGTAAGACTCCAATTGGGAGCAGCCATTATTTATTCCACCCTATCACTACTCCCCTATGTAGTTCCTTTGTCAATACTATATTGCTTACCCCAAACAACTCTCACCTCCTACTACTCTCATCAGACACAGCTGGTTGCTGCCCCTTTCCAAGTTCCAGCTGTGTTCCCCCTTTAATGTTCCACTGTAGCCCTGTATAGGGGATAGTGGTCATTTCAGTTAATCCTGTTTTCCATCATCCCTGATTCTGTTATCCCAGTTTTAACTCTCCCACCTTATTCTGCAGGTGGAGCTATCTACCTGTTTCTTGCCATTCAATTATTTATTGCTCTGTGTGAATCATCTCACACCAAGAATGAGATAATATTTATAAAGATCTTAGCACAGTACCTGGCACATGGTAGGAACTTAAATGCTTCTTGCCCGTTGTGTTCTTCACCCTACCCTCTATTTGGAATAAGTCTCTATGAGTATTTCTTAGGTCTCAAAAAGAAACAAACAACCCTAAATCAAATCAAACTTCTATTTCTCTTAAGTGTTCTTTTGTACAAGGTCTGCCCACCACTCTAGAATCCAGATAACTAGATTTCTTGGGAAAGAGAATGGGTGCCTCAAAGAAACCTCTTTTTTCCCCCTTGTAATTCTTTACTTTCAACCCCATATAGACTAAATTTTGTCTTCAACTAAGTCTTAGAATTTAGGATAGCACCTGATTTCTCCCCGCTTGCCCTTCCATCTCTAATCTTCTCCTAGACTATATGGGATGGTTTATTCAAATTATTCTAGCCACCTTTTAAGAAGATAAGATAATATCCATTTTTTCCACTGTGGAAGGTAGTGAGAGAAAGGAAGAGAAATTAGTAACTCCTGTTAAGTGGGTTTTAATGGAATAGTTCTATTTCTTGTCAAAGATGGATTTTTATTTGTTTGTTTTCCTGAAAGGTCATTTTATGAATTTGACTAAAAATCAACACATTGGTCAGCTGTTTCCACCTCACTACCATTTTCCTTGGGACCTACCTTATGATCTTCCTTGTGGCAAGGAAGCAATGGCTGCTAGAAGTTTCCAGGACTTTTTTTTTTTTTGAGAGTGAGCCAAGGAGGAAGCTAAGCAGAAAATTCCCTTAAGTACCTCCTACAGTCCCAGAAGAAGGATTACAAATTGATATAAGCCATACTATCCCTTGTGAAAGTTGTCCAAAGTTTAATACTCTCACTTACAGATTAGTGATAGAACTTCTGCTCCAAATCAAGGGGATTCCCCAAGCAGAATAGAATAAGGTGTTTTCTGGATAAAATACAGATTTTTAAATCATATCTGACCATTTCCTGATTTATGGAAACTTTTTCCTCCCACAATTTTCCAGCATAAAGGTTAGAGTCAAGTGCTTAGCTAAGACCAGAGAACTAGTCTTACTCCAGTGCCTGATTTTGGCTAGCCTTTATGATTTGTCTAAGACCAAAAACTCGGGGATTCCTTAAGTGAGAGTCTCACAATGATTGGCTCATTACCACATTCCCCATCTCAGTGTCCCAAGGAAAATTATAAAAATAAAGATAGGCTCAGAAGTCTAAGTGGTGCCTTCCCAAAAGGGGGAGGAGAGTATAAGAGGTAACCCCCACCAAACACACTCTGGGACAAACGCTAGCACTTTGATGCTCACAGGATAAATGCTAAAGGAAAGAAACCAACAAGAGGTAAAAATAGCCAGAAGCCCTTGTACAAGTCTGGTTAACATGGAGAACAGTATCCAACCACTATGGTGTTGAGATAGAGCCACTCTTCCTCTAAGAAACCTTCCCTGATTTTCCTTTCCTTCCTTTCCCTAATGAAAGTGGTCTCTCTCTGCCTCCTTAAATTTTTCACAGTATCACAGTTTTTAAAAAACTTATCTTGCTCTCCCTCTCATCTTCATTTTCTACGTACTTAATCCTTCTTCTTTCCCAACTAGATTGTTAGCTTCCTGAGAGCAGCAGGGCATGAAATCATAATTATGTTGGCATTACCATTGCCTAATACAGAGCCAGATCTAGCACACAATAATAAATTGTGAGTGAAGGAAAGAAGGAATGTGAATGATATTTGAGAAGAGGAAAGATCTCTTTCATCTGATAGTGCCTAACTAAATAATGTAGGTGAAAGATGTATAAAAGAAGAAAATATGATAATAATCCTACAACCTGATATTTACATGGAATTTAAAAACTTTTAAAAACACTTTACATATATTATGTCACTGGAGCTTCACAACAACCTAGGAAATAAAAAATATGGATATTCTTATCCCCATTTTCCAGCTGTGGAAACTGAGGCTCACAGATTTTAAGGGATTTGCCCATGGTCATACACATATAGATAGTAATATATGCATAATAGTCATGCATAGTTTCAGAGGCAGAATTTGAACCTAAGTCTTCATTACTCTAAGACCATACATCATTCCATTCACTATTTTCTGCTTATGAAAGGCAAGGGGTTTTTTGTTTTTTTCCTCAACGATAACTATTTCAACCTCGTTCTGGAAGTGGAATGGAGGATTTTTTTCTGGGTCCAATTGTTCTGAAAAGACATTTTTATCAAAAAAAAAAATCAAGTCTTTCCCTCAGATATTTGGGTTGATATTTTTCTTCCCTCCCTGCTTATGTTTGTTCATAAGACTAAAGACTTAACAAGAGGAACTACATGTTTCTGAGGTCACTGGGTCGATTTTAAGAGGAGAATGAATGCTTTATGCCATATGTAAGTGGGGGTGATTATGCTGACTTGTTCAAAAAGCTCCAGGGGAGGAAGAAAAAGATTGTGCTGAGATGGATGCATAAAAGGTTGGAGGTCATTTGGAAATGCAAGAGACCAGGCACTGGGATCTGGCAGAATCAATAAGAAAAAATTCTGTCAACCCAGGAATAAAGTGCTGAGTGAGTAAGACATCTGAAATGGAGAACTCACTTTTAGTGCGTTGCTAGAATTCACTGCCCAGTGACTTTTTTTTTTTTAATTAATGACAGAGAGAAACTAGGGAAGAGGAAGTCACTCATATCCCCTAGATATGAATGGAACCTTACCACAGGAGGTTGGTAAGGGGATTTTGCAGTAGTTTCCAAGGTTGTTATCTTTCTTCTTCTAGGTCAGCTACATCCAGCTTGAAGTCAAAGGGGGATTCTTGATTTTCTTTAAATGTCAAGCACAGACTTATTCAAGAAATTAAAGGAATCCAATTTTTGTAGTTCTCTCTCATTTATTTCACTGGCAGGGACAATTTTTTTAACCTCTCTCTTTTTTTTAAATCTCCATTACTTAGAACAATGTCTGGCATATAGTAGCTGCTTAATAAATATGAATTGATTGATTGAATATACATATATACATATACCATATATGTATATGGGTACATCTATATAAATGTATACATACCACACATATGCATGCATAAGTGTGTACACATTCATAAACACACATATCTATATCTATTTATACAACTATCTATTTATCTATCTATCTATCCATTCATCCATCATGTATTCATCCATCCATCCATCCATCATCTATCTATTTATCCATCTAACTATCCATCCATCCATCCATCTATATATCAGCCTATCTATCTATCTATCTATCTATCTATCTATCTCTGTGTCATAGAGTATCACAGCTAAGCAAAACCTCAAGATTTATTTGATCAAACACTTTGGCCTTCAAGCAGGTAACCAGGATGGAGACATATTCAGTCTTCAGGAAGAAAAATACAACAGTCTTTCTCAGGAACCAAACTATACTTTTTCAAACCTCATTCATTATCTGAGGTAAGTATGTGTGATTATTATTCATTCTAAATGTTTACTGAGACCCTCATTGAAGATGATGCTCTATGATATAAGATGGGGCAACTAGTTCGGGGATTTATAATAAAAATATAGATAAACAAAAGACAAGATTATACAATAGGAGAACTGGAGAAGTGCAAACCAAAGTGCACTGTGAGATCTGAGAGGGAAAATCTGCCTAAATGATAATTCAATCAGATTCACCATTATTTCACTTGGAGATATATTTGGAGCAGAAAATATTAGTTTTAGTATGAAAGACTAACAATCATTTGTTGAATACCTACTATGTACAGTCAACTAGCCATTTCATTAAAAACTTGTCTAGCAGCCATCAACCAGATATCAATCAACAAACATTTATTAAATACTTACTGCATACCAGATAGTATGCTAGGCACTGAAGATAAAAAAAAAAACAACAAAACAAAAATAGTCCTTATCTTCAAGAAATATAGGATCATAGATATAGAGCCAGAAGGGATCTCAGAGGTCAATTAGTCCCCATTTCATTATTTAATAATATGTGAGGAAACTGAGGCCTAGGGAAAGAACTTACAGTCTATCAGGGGAAGCAACATATATAATATAATATAATATGATGTAATGTGACATGATGGGATAGGATAGGATAGGATAGGATGGGATACAAATACAATACAATATAGTGTAATGTAATGTAATATAAATATTTATACATATGCACACATAATAAATACTAAATAATTTTGGAAAGCAGGGTACTAGTAGGAGACTCACTGAAGTACTGGGGAGATCAGGGAACCAACCACAAGGTAGTTCATGAGCTGAAAGCACCCAAGTAATAATTTGCTGAATATCTACTTAATGTTCCCATAGAAGGCTCCATAGTGCACATAAGTGCACATAGTGCACAGGCCTGGAATCAGAAGACTCATCTTCTGCAGTTCAAAAAACTGGTCTCAGACACTTCCTAGCCATTTATAATGCAGGGCAAGTCACTTAATTCTGTTTGCCTCAGTTTCCTCATCTGTAACATGAGCTAGAGAAGAAAATGGTAAACCACTCTAGTATCTTTGTCAAGAAAACCCCAAAAGAAAGTAAAAACACGAATCATGTAACCATGGAAAAGTTTTCTAAAAAATAAAATATTAAAAAGAAAAAAGAAAACCCCAAATAGGATCATGAAGAGTTGGACACAACTGAAAAACAACTGAACAACAACAAAATTATGCACCTAGTACTGTTGTAGGTCTATGAGGGATGCAGACACACAAGAAAAGGTCTGTGGCATTTAGGCCAAGCTATTTCGGGGAGGTAAGACTAAAGCACATGAGACAATTGACGAACTATGAAAGACAGGATATGATTAAGTATTAAATTATGTGGGATGGAAGCAAGTCCTGTAGAAGCTGAGTTAAGGGGAAAGTAAAGGTGGCCTTCAGTAATTAGTCAAGGCTTCATAAAAGAAGTCCAGTCTGGAAGATGAGAAGCATTTAAAGAGGCTGAGGGGAGGACATTCTAGGTGAAAAGAACCACACAAATGTATGGGGGAGGTAAGAATAAACATGTCCTCACCATTTATGGTGAGGAGACTGGCCTCACTGAAGTAGAGGGTTGGTGTAGTTTTTTAAGTGGGGAGAAATGATTGATTTAATTATCATCACTACAGAGATGGTTCTCAAATTTATATATTCAGCCCTGGTCTCTCTCCTGACCCTGTATCCCCAACAGATTATTGGACATCTTCACCTGGATGTACCTTAGACATCTTAAATTCAACAAGTCCAAAATTGAACTTATTATCTTTCCCTCAAAAATCCACACTTCTGAGTTTCCCTATTTCTGTCAGTGGCATTCACCGTCATCCTTCTAGTCACCTAGGCTCACTATCTAGGTGTCATCCGCAACTCCTCACTCTCACTCACCTCACATATCAACTCAGTGGCCAAATCTTGTCATTTCTACCTCCACAAAATTTCTATTGTGCAACCCTTAAGTTCCCTTCACTAAACCACAACTCTGGTTCAGGACTATCTGCTTCCTGGACAATTGCAGTAGCTTCTTAATTGGTCTCCTTGCTTCAAGTTCCTTCTTCTCCAACCCATTCTTCGAATAGTTGTCAAAATGGTTTTCCTGAAGCACAAGCTTGACAATGTCATTCCCCTACTAATAAACTCCCTATTTAAATGACTCTCTGTTGCCTACAGAAAACAATAGGAACTGCCCAATTTTGGTTTTGAAAGCCCTTCACAACCTGGCCTGATATACCTTTTTAATTGCTATTAGCACCATGCCTGGCACATAATGGACAATTAATATTTGTTGTTTATCAATCAGTCTATATCTATCAATTTATATCTCTGTCTAGCTATGTGTGATCCTGAGCAATTTACTTAACAATGTTTGCCTCCATTTCCTCATCTGTAAAATGAGCTAGAGAAGGAAATGGCAAACTACTCTAGTAGTTTTATTAAGAAAATTGCACATGAGGTCATGAAGAGTTGAACAGGACTGAAAAACCACTTAACAACAAAACTATGTGCCCAGTACTGTTGTAGATACCATGAGAGATGTAGATACACAAGAGAAGGTTTAAGATATCTATCTATCTATGTGTCTGTCTATTTGTCTACTTGTCTATCAATCTATCTTTTTATCTATCTATCTACCTGTCTATCTATCTATCTGTCTATCTATCTATTGTTATGTCCACATCCTGGGAAATGATGGATGCCATCTGGAATGACAGGAGAGGCAGTTGGAAGGCATAGAATGTTCCCAGATGCCGTGAGCCAGGGGCAAATGTCAGTTGGCCTGGCAGTATAAATTCCCCTGACAGCCATTTGAAGGGGTCTTTGGTCTTTGACCTTTGGTGTTGGGTCTGTGGGCTCTTTAGGTCTTTAGTTCTCTGAATCTTTCTAGCTCTTTAGGTCTCTAGGTCTCTGGGTGGTGAAGGGAGGCTGGGAGGTCTATGAAGAAGAGGGTAGGAAGAATTTAAATATTCCCTGAAGTCTGTGAGAGCTAGTGCATCACCAAACACTGATAGTGAAAAGCTGAGAGAATTACATCACCAACACAGCTGCATCAACAGCAGCCCTATTCTCTGGCTTGGCTGTGGCCAGGCTGGGCCAGAGGGGTAGTGGAGAATAAAGCTCCAGCTTTTACTAGATCAATAGCCTCCAGTCCTGATTGTCAACTAGTTATAGATATTAGATTGATAGGGTCTCCAATCCCCATTCCTTATCCTGTTTATCCTTTCCCTCATTATAGATTATAGATAAAGAGTGTTTAACAAATACCTTCCTGAGTGGTCTTTCTATCACGACCCTTGGGAAGGGAGTCAACAACATCAGAAACCAAACATGATCCAAAGCAAATCAAAAGCCCTATAATAATTTATCCAACCCCAGGTTGGACCTGAAAGGGTTACCCATCCACCTAACCTTTCGGGGTCCTCCCTGGGCAACTGTTAGAGAAAAAGGAAATTATAACAACTATCAAGGGTGATCGGGGTTGGTGTTCCTCCATCATCTGCAAGTAGGGAGAATACATAGATACATTCACATCACTGTATATCTATATCTCCCTAAGCCCTTTTGTTTATAACACTATCTACCTGTCTATCTATCTATCTATCTATCTATCTATCTACTTGTCTATCAATCTATCTTTTTATTTTTCTATCCATCTTTCTATCTATCTCCATCTCTCTGTCTCTTCATCTATTATCTATCTAACTCAATCGATCTATCAATCTATCTATAGATCTATCAATTTATTGATCTATCTCTATATTTCTATCTATCTAAGATACTTGGTTATATATATAATATATATTAATATAAATTTATATTTGAATGGTATATATTATAATGTACTCTCCATTTCTATGCATATATACAAACAGATATATGTATATACATACCATATAAATATATACATGCATGCATTTATGTCAGAGTCTCATAACTGAGCAAGTCTTCAAGACTGATCTGATCCAGCTCCTTCTAGACACACTATAGTCCAGCTAGTCTTCTTGCTGTTCCTCATACATAGTATTTCGTCACTGGTTGTCCCCCATACCTGTAATGTTCTTCCTTCTCACCTCTGTCTGTTAGAAGTCCCAGTTTTCTTAGAGGCTTGACTCTTGTGACACCTCTTGTGAATACTGAATGTTTAATTACTTGATTAGTTAAAATAAGGTTGAAAAACTTGAATAGGGCCAAATAATGGTGTTTAGAAAGACAGGCGGATTGGTTTAGACTTGATTTGAGGCAACCAGTGATAATGGAATAAGTGTTAGGCTCAGAGTATTATCCTCTTTGAGCCCAAGTGTCCTTATCTATGAAATAGCACCTACCTCACAGGACTACTATGAGAATCAAGTGATTTTAGAACACACACATATATCTTGTACATGTATGTATGTGTATATACATATATATATATATACATATATATATATGCACACATGGTATTTTCCAAGCCTTCAATGTATATAAAAATGTCAGAGTAAGAAAATAAGAGATTTGGGTTCCAGGCCAAGTTCTTCTACTTACTAGCTTTCTCTTAATCTCTCTGGGCCATATTTTCTTCATCTGTCAAACAAAGGGGATTGTATTCCTGTGACCTAAATACAGATTCAATATAAGATTTGGAGCAGAGGAGGAGTGTATGATTAAAGCCATGTTTATGCAATATTAGTCTAGCAGAGATTGTCAGGATGGTCAGGAATTCAAGCTAACAAACATTTATTGTTTCCTACATGCAAAGCACTCTGAAGTGCTGGAGGCAAAAGATTAGCCATGATTCCCCCCCACCCCCACCCCCAGCAGATTACAGCCTATGAAAATGACGGTACAAAGGAGAAGGGTAAAAATGACAAAGAGGAACCAGTGTGCTTTGAGAAATGTGAAGATGGGGATCACTCTTTAGATCAAAGGTGTCACAGAATACCAAATCTCTGAGTTGGAAAGAACCTCAGGGATTTTCTAGTCCTTGTTTTACCTGACCAAAAAATCCCTCTCAAAACATCCCCAACAAGTCATCCATCCTAAATCTCCAAGGAGGGAAAGCCACATACTTCCCAAGGCAACATATTCCACATTTGTTGTTGTTAGGAAATTTTCTAATTTGTTAGGAAAATTTTCCTCACATCAAGCCAAAACCTGTTTCCTTCTGATTTTTAGATTCTATCAAGATAGGGCACCCAAGTGGAACCTTGAAGGAAGGAAGGGATTTCAACAGGCAGATGTGGGGTGGGTTGATCATTCCAGGAACAGAGGAAAGTGAGAGCAAAAAAAGGCACTGAGGCAGGAGAGAGTACAGGATGATCCTGTGATATGGTGAATTGTGCCATTTGGCTGGAATGTCAAACAATGATGGTGAGCAATGTGAAATAAAACCTCTAAATTGATAGGAATCAAATTGTAAAAGGCCTTCAAAGTCAGGATGGAAAGGATTCTTATTTTAGATGGCAATGGGAGCCACTGAAGGTTTCTAAGCAAAAAGGCGACCTGTTTAGAGAGGGCATAGACTGGAGACGGGAAGTTTGTAGAAAGACTACAAATTAAGCACCAAAGTCATTTAGAAGGGGAAGGATGTAGTCCAGGACACCACTTAGGAAATTGTTCCAGTCATGAAGCAGTCTCCTTGAATGATGCTAAGAATAGAGGAAAAAGGATAGAGTAAAAAACATATTTTCAAGGAAGAATCAACGTGATTTGGCAGATTGACTAGATGACGGGATTAAAGGAGAAGGAGAAGTCAAAATTATCTCTAAAGATTAGTCTGACACATTAAAACCTGTGGAAATGCGCATCGGCTATGGTGGGGGAGGAAGTGAGGGGGGTGAAGGGGAAAGTAAGAACATGAATCAAGTAACCATGATAACTTTTCTAAAAAATGAATAATTATTATTAATCTCTCCAAAAAAAATAAAGATTAGTCTGAGGACAGGGAAAGTAATGTTGCTATTGTAAGGAATATTAGAAGAAAATTTTATTTTGAATAATCTGTGTGATAAATTGGGGGGAAAAAACTACATCAGGAATCAGAAGACTAAAATTCTAGACTTTACTCAATATTAGCTGTGATTTTGGTCAAATCTATCTGGGACTCAGTTTTTTTTATTAGTCATACGAGAAAATTAAACTGGTTAATCTTAGAGTTTCCTTTCAGATTAATGACCTGAGTCTGGAGTGATTCCAGTTCATCCAGTTTAAAATGTCTACTGGATGGATTAGAGATGCTCCAAGGAGTGAAAAGACAGGACTAGATTTGGGATTTGTCATTCTACTAAATCAAGATATTTCCTACATAAGAGCAATCAGTATGTGGCCAGTAGCAATATTAAAGGATGCTCAGTTAATAAACCAGAGATATAAATATTGCATCTAAACACTTACATTTGCATAATGAATCGAAGAAAAGTTTGCTCTCTAAACACATACAAAATCTGCCAGTCCCATATTAAGAGCTGCGCCTAATCACCTAATGTTTTCCATTTGAGGAATGGCTCCATTAAAGAAGGTTGAATGTTACTTAAGATAGATTGTTCTCAAAGGCAGTGGCATGTCCAGTTACCTTTTAAGCTTCCTTCTAGTCTAATAGCTCCCATATAGATTTAATAGTTACAAAGCCCTTTATATAAACTATCCTACTCGATCTTCACAAGAATTCCATAAGTTAGATTAGATATTGCAGTGTATAGAGCAAAGGGTCTAGAGTCATGAAGACCTGTGTTCAAATATGGCCTCAGACACATACCAGCTGTGCATCCCTGGACAAGTCATTTAATGTCTATTTGCCTCAGTTTCTTCATCTATAAAAGGAAAATAACAATAGCATCTATTCCCCAGGGTTGTTCTAAGGATAAAATGAGATAATAATTGTAAAGCACTTAGCACAGTGCCTAGCACATAGTACACACCATATAAAGGTTAGCTATTATTATTATTATTATTATTATTCTCATTATTATTCTCATTACAGATGATGAGACTAAGAATCAAAGAGGTAAAAAATAATTTGTCTGGGGTCACACAGATTTTAAGTGACCAATGTATATAATCCACTGATTCTATAATCATTGCTTAAAAATACAGAGGAAGGGGCAGCTGGGTAGCTCAGTGGATTGAGAGCCAGGCCTAGAGACAGGAGGTCCTAGGTTCAAATCCGACCTCAGACACTTCCCAGCTGTGTGACCCTGGGCAAGTCACTTGACCCCCATTGCCTACCCTTACCAATCTTCCACCTATAAGTCAATACACAGAAGTTAAGGGTTTAAAATTTAAAAAAAAAATACAGAGGAAAAGTGAATTGATTTTCTTCCTCTGGATGTGGAAAGTTTTTGAAGTGAATCAATGGAAATAAAGCAATTAGTGTCTTTGAAAACATTGGATAAAAATGAACACTGTTATTGAGTTAAAGGTTGAAGTTAGAAGAAGGAAATAAAAAGTTGCTGAATTAAGTCAAGATGAAATTCTGCTATGAATAAAGAAGATGGGTTACTAAGGAGTGTGTGGAGACTGAGTTCTGGAAACATAATTAGATTCTTTTGTGGAAGAGAATTTTGGGGGGTGAATTTTGGAAGAAAAAGAGGAAATCAGGATTAAAGGAAATAAAAAAAAAATAGAAGCCAGATGAGCCATTTCCTGTCCTTAATGTTTCTTACTCTTGTAGGGTCCCTGATACTATATTCTTCTTGAAAAGTTACAGTTCTCCCTCCTGTTTTTCTTTCCATAAGCATGATAGCCATAGCTGGATGTTGTTCTGTTTTTCCTTGAACATAAATTATCACGACCTCAGCCAAAGAAATATGGAATCAGTTACTTCAAAACTTCTAGAAACCAGTCACCATTGACTGTGAACTTAAAGGAGATTACAGCAACACTGATCTGTTGGGCCTCAAGTCCAGCTTCCCGGATGAGGAGTATAACTCAAATCCTGTCACAATTAATCACAAGTTCAAGTGCTTTTGTCATCTTGGAATGTCATTGTATTAAAAATATGGATTGTTAACTGGGACTTGGAATCCTGTGCCAGCGGTATCTGAGAACCCTGCCAGGATAAAGCAACACATCCCCATTCTGTGGAGGTACCTGTGCAAATGTATCTGCTTCAAAAATCTTTGTGCTTTAACTCAAAGATCCCAAGACAAGGGTCTCATGATGAAAAATTTACCCATAAACCATAGAAGGAATCTGAAAGCAGATTAAAGCATACTATTTTCCACTGTATTTCCTTCATGAGTTTTTTCTTATATGTGTGATATTTGTCTTCTTTTTACATGAGGAATATGGAAATATGTATTCTGTAACAACACTGGTATAACCTATATCAGATTATTTGCTGTCTTGAGGAAGGGAATAGGGAGGAAGCAAGGGAGAGAATTTGGACTGCAAAATGTCAGAGAACAATTGCGAAAAGTTGTTTCTACATATAATGGGAGGGCAGGAATCTTTGTCTTTTGGTAAGTGCTTGTTGTTTTAAATTGCTTAGAAGACCTTAGGGCCTTGATTCAAAGCCTCAGTTTCCTCAGCTATAAAATGGAAATAATAATAACTCCTACTTTATAGGACTGTTGTTTATATCAAATGAGATGAGATGAGATAGATAGATAGATAGATAGATAGATAGATAGATAGATAGATGGATGGATAGTCAGACAGACAGACAGACAGACAGAGATAGTTTTATATGTAAAGCTAAAAATGCTACTTGAATGCTAGCTATTGTTATTATTCAACAAACATTTTAATTGAATTCATTTCACTAAGCCTTTATGGAGCATCTAATACATGTCAGGTACTGTTAATATTCTCTGAGAATACAGAGAAAAAGAGACATTGGCCCAAATGTCACACTGCAGTCAAAAAAGGCCAACAAATATATTGCCTACTCAAGTAGGGTGTTGAAAAGAAAAGAGAAAAAATAACAACCTTATACTAAGTCTCCTGGACAAAATAAAGACTGCAAAGGTTAAAGGGAGAGCATTTTACTTATTCTAGAAGCAGGCAGGTAGTTGGCTCAGAAATACATGTCTGAATTTTTCTTTACCAATTTTTTGTAAGAGGCTCGGAGAGAGTGCTACTGCTGCTGCCCTTGGATAGAAGGAGTTTTCAGTCCTCTCCACACGGATGATGGGGTAGAACCCGTAGCCTTCAGATGAAGGAAGCTTTCCAGAAGGGAGGGAAGTAGAGATCTCTTTGGAACAAAGGCTGGACTACCTCCTAGAGTGTATGCTGTTAGCTTGGCCAGTGATTTAGACTTAAACAAATGAAGGTCATTCCATGTCTCGCATCATCTCCCAGTGGCACAGAAGGCACCAACTAAGCAGAGATGAACATTGTCTTCTTTCTGGGTTAGATGCTAATATTTGCACACAAGGATGGAGTCACTGATGTCTTTGGATGCCCAGCATCCAGTACAGTTTAGTCTTTCTCTATGTCACCAGCACTCAGCACAGTGTCCTGGCACATAGTAGGTACTAAATATATGCTTGTTGAAGGATGATTTCAGAAAAAAAAGCAACTGGAGAGATCTACATGAACTGATGCAGAGTGAAATAGGCAGAACCAAGGCAATACTGTGGAATGATCAACTGTGAAAGACTTAGCTGCTCTCGGCAATACAATGATCTAGGACAATTCTGAAGGACTTAGGACAAAGAATACTATCACCTCCAGAAAAGGAACTGTGGGAGTTGGATTGAAGATCAAAGCATACTATTTTTCACTTTAGTTTATTAGGGTTTTTATTTGGGGGTTTTGGTTTTGTGTGAGTATTCTCTTATAACAATGAACAATATGGAAATATGTTTTGCATGATAATATATGTATAAGTAACCCAGATCAAATTCCTTACCACATCCAGGAGTGGGAAGGAAAGGGAGGGAGGAAGACAATTTGGATTTTATAACTTCAGAAAGTACATGTGGAAAATTGTCATTACATGTAATTGGGAAAATAAAATATCTTAAAAAAATAAAAAATAAATGCTTCTTGCCTTGCCTTGCCTGGAAAACCTAGCATGTGCCTAATAAATACCTGGTTTTTTTTAACCCTTACTTTCTGTCTTACTAATAACTCTAGAACAGAAGGACAAAGGTTAGGCAAACAGGTTTAAGTGACTTGCCCAGGGTCATACAGCTAGGAAGTATCTGAGACATAAATGCTTGTTGATGGAATGATGCATTGTTCATTCCATTTTATAAAAATATACCATGAAAACTACTGGTTCTGGTCAAGATGTCATTGTAATATAGTCCAAATTCTCAACAAATTCTAAGTTTTTCCAGAGAGATTGCTAATTGTCATCTGAAATTTCTCTGATTTCTTATTGATAAATAAGATTTTCAGTTAGGAATGAACTTAAAATAATGTACAAATAAAAATGAAAAATAAAGAAGTTTCTTTTTTTTTAAAAACCCTTACCTTCCTTCTTGGAGCCAATACTGTGTATTGCCTCCAAGGCAGAAGAGTGGTAAGGGTAGGCAATGGGAGTTAAGTGACTCACCATCTCTTTTTTAAGTCTAGAGAGTCAGCAAAATAATCAGTCAAATCCTGGTTTGCAACATTTGCCAGTTTCTTCAGTATTAATGTTCACATTGAAAATTTTACAATCAGTTTTTGCAAGTAAATGTGAGATAATTCGAACATTCCCCTGAAATTGTCATAGAGAAGGAAAGGGGAGGAGGGGAAGAGGGGGGAAATAGCTAAAAATCACAATTTCAGAAGAAAAAGTATGCATTAAACAATCTAGAGCAGAGTAGACTGCTACATTTTACAGTAAAGTATAAAACTATATGCCTATTTGTGGATGTGTTTTTACTTTTATGAGCAATTGCATATTACAATATAGAATACAAGTCATTCTCAAACAGCTTAAGCAAATAAGACCCCTGTAAAAAACATAATCATTCACCCCTAATGTCAGACCATGAGCTACGAAAATGAATAATGTAGCCTATGAAACAGAAATGAGGGTTCTGGTTATAAAACAAACAAACAAACGCTCTTTGACGACAGTAAGAACCTACGCCTGGAAGGAAATACTGCTGTTTTATTCACATTTCTACAGAGCTTTAAGATCTACTGACACCTCTCTCACAGCAACCCCATGAGCCAGGTAATGCAAGTGTTTTTCATTCCCATTTTATAGATGAGGATTCTGGGGCTCTAAAAGGCTAAATGGTTTCCCCAAAGTCATACAATTAGTAATTGTCAATCAGTGTGTCAATTAAGGACTTATTAAGTGGCTACTAAGTGCCAGGCACAGTACTACAAAGCAAAAGCCTGCCCTTGGGGAGCTTATATTCTTTTTTTTTTTAATTAATTATTTTTTAAATTTTCTCTATTTTTTTATAACAAATTTCCACGTAAATTTTCCAAAGTTACATTATTATCTCCCTCCCTTCTTTCCTCCTCCCCTCTCAGAGTTGACAAGCAATTCAGTCTCAGTTATACATGGATTATCAGAGCTTACACTGTAATAGAGAGACCACCTGGACATATATAGGTATATATAAGATATAAACACATTAGCTCTTCAATACCCTTGGAGGGGAAGGCACTAGAAGATGGGGGAGAGGGAGATGAGGAAAAGCCTCCTCTGCAGACATAGTACTTGAGCTAATCTGGAAGAAATAGGAGGATTTCAAGACATAGAGGTAAGGAGGGTAAAATAGGCAGAGAACAGATACAAGTGCAAAATCACAGAAATAGAAGATGGAGAGTCATAAGTGAGTAACAAAACCAAGAAGTTGGACCAGAAAGGAAAACTAAATGAATATATAGCACCTCCTTTGACCACAAATATTATCTCATTTGATCCTCATAATAACACTGGGAGGAGTAAATGCAATTATTATCCTCATTTTACAATTAAGGAAACTGAGGCAAATAGTTACGTGACTTGCCTAGGGTCACACAGTTTATAAGTGTCTAAGAGCACATTTGCATTTCTGATTCCATTCTGACTCCAAACTTAGCACCACTTAGCTGCCTGCAATGTATAAGGCTGGGAAGGTAGGATGAGTTCGTGTTTTGGGGGGTTTTAGATTCCAGAGTTCTTGATCAGGAAAATGGAACACTTGTGGGTATCTGAATTAGGGTTTGGACTCTGACTCTCTTAACTTCAAAAGCAATAGTCAGGCTGTTTAATCTTTGGTTGTTTTCAGTCATGCCCAATTGTACATGACCCCATTTGGGATTTTCTTCACAAAGATACTAGAGTGGTTTGCCATTCCCTTCTCCAAATCCTTTTTCTACAAATGAAGACACTGGAGGCAAATGGAGTTAAGTGACTTGCCCAGGGCTACACAGCAAGTAAATAACTAAGGTCATATCTGAACTCAGGAAGATGAGTCTTCCTGATTCCAGGCCTAACAGGCTATCTATTTCCCCACTTTTTTTCCCCCAAGGAAAATCTTTGTAACTTAAAGGTCTCTCTCAATATGAGTGATTCTCATCAATAACTCATAAATGACTCCATCAATATAAATTACAATTATTATTTGTGATAGATCTCACCTTCCATTCCGTTTCAAGATACATTTTTTAAGTATAGGAGAAAGGAAAAATGTTGAGAAAAGGAAACTTACACTTGCAAAGCTAATAGTCTAATCAGACATCGAAATTATCTAGACTTCACTATTACAATGGATAAATGATTTTTATCCATGTGGGTTCTGCTACCAGTGGTGCAGATCATCGCCCATCCATACTCACCCTGTCAGGTTCTTTTCCCTGTCCTCCCATAAATCTTCCATAAAGGATTTATCTAAAATAGATCTATCCAGAGACTTTCCTCTAAATATTTTAACATTCTATGATTACCAACTGGCACTCATGGACAGACCATTTCTCATCTCTTGCTCATTCAACATAGCCATCATGCTTCCTTTTCCGATCTCACATTTTCTGAATGAGAACTTTATACCAAGAGACAGTGTGAAGGGGACAGCTAAGTAGCACAGTGGATAGAGTGCCAGGTCCAGAGTCAAAAAGAACTAGGATGAACTCTAGTCTTAGATGTTTCCTAGTTTTGTGACCCTGGGCAAGTCACTTAACCCCAATTACCTAGCCTTTGCTGCTCTTAATTTTTTTTCAATTTTCTTAGAATCGATACTTATCCCTCAAATTGGATAAAATGACACAAGGGCAAAATGGATAGAGTGCCAGGTCTGGAGTCAAAAAGACCTGGGATGAAATCTAATCTTAGATGTTTCCTAGCTTTGTGACCCTGGGCAAGTCACTTAATCCCAATTACCTAGCCTTTGCTGCTCTTAATTTTTTTTTCAATTTTCTTAGACTCGATACTCAAATTGGATAAAATGACACAAGGGCAAAATGACAAGTGTTGGAGGGATGTGGGAAATGGGGACATTAATACACCATTGGTGGAGCTGTGAACTCATCCAACCATTTTGGAGAACAATTTGGAATTATATATTAAGAGTTATAAAACTGTGCATATCCTTAGACCCAACAATATCATTGATGGATCTATTTCCCATGGAAATCAGGGGAAAAGGAAAATAATTTATATGTTCTAAAATATTTATGGCAGCTCTCTTTCTGGTAGCAAAGAACTGGAGATTTAGGGGATGCCCATCAACTGGGAAATAGCTAAATAAATTGTGGTATATGATCGTGATGAAATATATGATGGAATGCCATAAGAAATGCTGATCAGACTAATTTTTTTTAAACTTGGAAAGAACTACATAGAATAATGAACAGTGAAATGAGTAGTACCAAGAGAATATTATACACAGCTACAGATTTAATACTTGAAGAATAATTTGTGAATGTCATCACCAGAGAATGAACTGAAAAATGGAAACATGAAAGACATTATCTGTATATACTTATCTGTCTCCCAGATGATGCCTTCTATGATGCAGGGAGGGGAGGGAGAGGCTGAGACATAATTGCTATTAATTAAAAATTAAAAATATTAATTAAAAATGAAACACATTTACAGTAAAATAAAATAAATTACAGGTAAGGGAAAAAAGAATTGATACATAATATCAATTTTCTTCTATTTCTAAGACAGAAGGTAAAGGTTAAAAAAAAGAGTAAGAGAGTGAGATAAACCACATAGAATAGTAATTTCAAAACTGGAAAAGCCTAGGTTCAAATCTCATCTACTACACATATTCTCTTGGTCTACACAAGTCATTAGTGTCTATATGTCTCAGGCAGTTTCCTATATCTATAAATCCATAAATAGAGAGGATGAAACACCCCACAATGATGAAATCATAGATCCATCTCAGATCTTTCACATTATGTTACTTCTTGTGTACAAGTCACATTTGGTGACATTCTACAACCTACTTATACCTGCCATGAATCTTTCTTTTATCCAATAATTTTAATTCTTTAGGAATTGTAATGTTCCAAGACTCACAACCATTTAGTATCCCCACAAAATTGGTGTTAACTATGTTTTTTTTCCAGCATACCTTGAGACTGTTTCAAGTAGTTTCCCAAATATTAGCCAACTTACCCTATTCCTCTTATTCAGTTCTGGGGCCTCAATCATTATCCTTTAGACATACTTGTCTAAGATATGTGAGCTGATGGATTAATGGACTGTGGATTCATCTGCATCTCATAATCTGTGGAACAGGAATTTCTTGTGTGACCTTTGTGTGGCTCTTTTAAGTGGTTGCAGACCCCTCTGAGTAGGTTCTATAGATTTCTGAGATTAGGAGAAGGAAGCCATTTGTAAAGGGGAATATCTGAACCAGTAGAACTCTACCATCTATAGAGAATTCTTCCGCTTAGACTTCATCTGGGTGTCTTCTACAACAATGATAACATTCCTGTCTTATTCTTCCTTGAATGATATCAGTAGTAAAGAGAATGAGTTAAAGTGGCTAAAGAGCCATCCTCAAAGTCAGAAAGACCTGGGATCAAGTCCCACGTCTGACTCATTTGGCCTGTGTATCTCAAGGCAAATCATTTAACCACTCAGTGACCCCATAAAACTCTCTAAGACTAATACCAATCTGCTTTGGCCCAACTTGGTCCCTTCCAACCTTTCCAGATTTCCTCTGTGTTCTATGATCCATCCACATTGGCCTTCTTGCTCTTTCTTGCAAAAGTTACTCTATCTCTTAACTGCATCCCTTTTCACTGACTGTCTCCTATGGTTGGAATGTTCTACCTCCTAACTTCCAAATCCTGCCTTCTCTGACTTCCATTAAGACTCAGCTCAAATTCTGCCTTCTGCAGGAAACCTTTTCCCCATCCTTTCCCTACCCCATCCCCTCTCCTTTACCTTCTGAGATTACCTTCTATTTTTACTGCAAATATCTTGCATTTTGGGGTGTTTGGGGTGTTCAGGGAGGACTAGAACCTTTGGTATGAGGGCTTGCTAAGTCCTTTTCAGAGCTACTCATCTACCTTTGGTATCTACCTATCACCCAACTCTAATCTGTAGCTCCAAGACTCTGTTGCATGCACAGTGGCTACATCTCAGTAAAACTCTATAGGCAAGCTAAACCAGACTGAGGGTAACCCATAGTTCTCAAACACCTTGGCAAATTAGAGGGGGATGTCTATCCTAAACATATCCCTGCATAATAGGTTCTAAATGCCACAAAGGCTACTGAAGCAGGGTTTGTGGAGCACCTAGAGCTTGGTCAGACATCAAAGATGCCAAGGCCATCCAGTGCACCTAGATCCCTCAACAATCATCCTGACTTCTGACTTGCCACTGGACTTCAGTGACTCTGGAAGAGAGAGAGAGGCTAATGATTTTGCTCAGCTCTGCCTTAAATCCAATTCATTGACAAGTGAAGACATCACCCTAGAATGTTATTGGGAGAAACAACAACAACATCTTGTAAGTACATGGTTATTTCCACTTTATTTTCTCCATTAAAATGTGAGGTCTTTGAAGGCATGGACCAACTTTCCTTTTATAACCCCTCCACTAAGCTGGCATACAGTAAATGCTTAACAAATGCTTTTTGGCTGATTGACTAGGCATTTCCTACACCACTGAAGAATCTATTTGCCACCTGAAGCCAAGACTTCATGAAAACATAAGTAGATAGGCAGGCTTTCAGACTCAATTAGCCACAGCCAATTTCATGTTAGTCACATAATTGGCTAAAATGTTTAGAAAATGCCAGCATTTTGTGCTTACACCATCAAAGTGAATGTGGTCTTAAAGGTTCTCCCCCAACTGCTGACTATAATATGAAACAATGTATGATAAGTGCCTTTGAGAGGAACAAAACTCTTTATGGAGTCCGGAAAAGGTTGTTATAATACATTAAGAAATATTGTCATCAATCACATTGAACTGTTGAAATTCTTTACTTACTGGCTTGGGATAGCACCAAATTACATTAGAGTTACTGTCATGTTTTTCATTTCTGTTTGAACCAAATGTTCTCCAAGAAAATTGAATCACATTTGCTGTGGCATGCACAAAATATCTGACTAGGTATGAATGAAGGAAATACATTGCAAGAAAAAATGGCAATTAATTATTGCTAGAAGGAGTGAAACAGGTTACATATTTTATAAATGATGCTACAAGAAAAGAGGCTAGTACCCTTAGTGCCATCGTGGTAGTATAGAATACTATATATTGTTTGTATGTTTGTATGTGTGTATATCTGCATATAAGTGTAAATATATTTATATTATATATTGTTTACCTGAGGATTTGGGATTTCAACATAGCTTATTCATTCCACCAGCACAGATCCCAACCAGTAAGTAGAAGAAAGAGGAAGGCAATAAATACAATGGCTACAAAATTATAAATGGAAAGAACCCCACCATCAGATAATGAAAACTAAAAGCTACAAAACCACTCATATTTGCTATAGTCCAATATCTCTCTTTCTTTTAGTAGCTAAATTCCTCAAGAAGGTTGGCTCCAATTGGTGCCTCCATTTTATTTTTCCCACTCTTAACTCTTATTCAACTGAAATGCCTTTTCTTCAGAGGTACCAATGATGTCTTAATTGACTCTCAATTGAAAAATCTAGTGGCCTTTTTTTTTTTCTTCAATCTCTCTTCAACCCTTAACATTGTTGATCACACTCTTTTTAGTATTATTTTTCTCTAGGTTTCTATGACTGCTCTCTCCTGGTTCTCTTTCTACCCAATTGACTATGCTTTCTCAGTCTCCTTTGAAAGATCTTCATCTAGATCATGTCCACTAACCAAGATGTGCCCAAAGACACTATAATATACCCTCTTCTCTTCCTTCTCTCTGTTGTTTTGCTTGGTGAACTCATCGATGCCATAAATCCAATGATCATCTTTCTTTTTAAAACTTAAATTTATTTATTTGTTTCCTATATTAACATACTCAGGTAAATTCCTCCTTCCTTCCTGTCCTCCTATTAGAGAAGGCATCATTTGCCCTTTTATCATTTTAGCCAATTGGATAGTGTGAGATGATATGAGATGATATCTCTATTCAGATGATTCTCAAATCTGTCTAGGCCTAATATCTTTCTTGACCTCCTGTCTTATATCTTCAATTACTTACTATACATCTTGAACTAAATATCCCACAAATATCATAAGCACAACACGTCCAAAATGTTTAGCTGTCCCTAATGCCTAGAATTTTTGTCCTCCTCATTTCTACTTCTTGGGTTGCCTGGCTTCCATCAAGTCTAAGCTCAATTCTCACTTTCTGCAAGAAGCCTTTCCCAGTTCCTTGAGGCAGAAACTGGATTCTAGGTCAAGTCTCCTGATTTCCAATCCTGTGCTCTTACCATTTTGTTTGATGATGCATCTATGTATATGGGAGTATCTGAAAGGAAAAAAAAATGCAGATCCAGCAGTCCTTACTACATGAATCACATGTGAAATCTGTCCTTTGATAAGTGGTTGTAACTCCTTTTGCAGAGTGCTGATTATCCTTTGTAGAGCAGCTTCCAAGACTCAGGGTTGGCCTCTGGCCTGTCCTCAAAAAGGGCAGCTCCATCCATTGTCATACAGAGATCAGTAGCACGCGAGGTTGTGGCTTCAGCCACAGCTGTTTTCCAACCACCCGGTTATTCCATGTTGTTTGTGGCTGCTCTTCAATGAATCCTTAAAGTATTTCTTGTGCTGTACTATTTATGATTTCTCCCCTTCATCTCACTCTACAACAGCTGTCTGTGCATCTTGAATGGAACAAAATATTAAATTCCACTTTGCTAGAGTCAGTCCGTTATTCTAGCCTGTCAAGATCTTTTTAGATTTGAACTCTGTCATCTGCCATATTATTATGGATCTTGGCTTTGTGTCAATCCCAAATTGGTAAGTATGTTATCTATTGTTTCTCTGAGTCATCTAGGAGGCATAGGGTATTATTGTTCAGTCATTTTAGTCATGTCCAATTCTGTATGACCTATATATGGAGTTTTCTGGCAAAGATATTGGACTGGTTTGTCACTGACTTCTCCAGCTCATTTTATAGGAAAAGACTGAGGCAAACAAGGTTAAGTGACTTGTTCAGGGTCACACGGCCAATAAGTGCCTGAACTTGATGAGTCTTCTTGTTTCAAAGCATGGCACTCTATCTACTGTTCCACCTAGTACACAGAGTGCTGGATTTAGAATAATAGCTATATGGCACTAAGCAATTCACTTAACCTTCTGTGACTCATCTGTAAAATAAGCTCATTGGTCTCCCTTCCAGCTCGAAATTTATGATCATATGATTCTATGAAAAGCACAGAATCAGGTCGCTGGGATATTTCACTGGAGACCTCCCTTCAAATTGATATCACTTCATTAATCACCTTTCTTTCAGCTAATCATTCATCCAGTTCCAAATCCATCTAATGATAGTATTTTATTGCCAAGAAAACCCCAAATCGGGTCATGAAGAGTCAGACACAACTGAAAAATGGCTGAACTGAAATGTATATAATCGGTGTGTCTAGTATCCTTGTCAAGAGATGAAATGGGAGAAATATAACAAGATTTATTTTTGTTGAACCCAGAATGGCTTAAAGAGATCACTCATCTTTTCCCTTGCTACCTGTTCATAAATTAGTCTTTCTGAAATGAAGTCTAGAATTTCCCTAGGAATCACATAGTCATGTTTAGAACTAGAAGACCTAAGTCAATATTTAAAAAATGACAATCCTACCCAAATTAATTTACCTATCCAATGCCATACAAATCAAACTACCTAAACATAGTTTCATAGAACTAGAAAAAAATAAAATTCATCTAGAAGAACAAAAGGTCAAGAATATGAAAGGAATCAATGAAAAAATGAAGAAAGGAGTCCTGCCCATATCGGATTTCAAACTATACTATAAAGTGGCAGTCATCAAAACAATCTGGTACTGACTAAGAAAAAGAATGGTAGATCAGGGGAATAGATTAGATACAAAATATACAGGGGTAAATAACCTTAGCAGTCTAGATCCCAGCTTTAGGGATAAGAACTGCTGGGAAACTGGAAAACAGTATGGCAGAAACTAGGTATAGACCAATATCTCATACCCTATCCTATACTCATATTGGCAAAGATGTAGCATGTGTGCTTTGGCCTGCCAGAGGGGGCTGCTTCGTTTCCCCTCTTCACAGCACCTGAGGACACTTTTCACATGCCCAGCCCTCCACCCAGCAGCTCCATGTAAGCACTTCCTCCCTCTGCTGTATGGGGTAATGGGCAGGGGGCTCACAGGGCTACTTGAAGTTACAATTTGGGCACGCAATCACTGAAATGTTCACCAAAGTTGCCCTATATCAAGATAAGATCAAAACAAGGCATATGATTTAGATATAAAGAGTGATACAACAAGAAAATTAGAGAACATAGAACAGTTTACCTGGCAAATCTATGGAGAAGAATTTGTGAACAAAAAAAAAAGAGATGGAGAACATTACAAGATATAAAATGAATAATTTTGAATACATTTAATTTATAAGGTTTTGTACAAACAAAACCATTGTAGCCAAGATTGGAAGGTACACAACAAATAGGGGGAGGGGGAATTATATAACAAATTTCTCTAATAGAGATCTAATCTCTCAACTCTTTAGAAAAATAAATGAAATTTATAAGAATATAAGCCATTTCCCAATTGGCAAATGGTCAAAGGATATGAACAAGCAATTTTCAGATGACGAAATCAAAGCTGTCAATAATCATATAAAAATGGTCTAAATCACTCTTTTTTTTTAAATTTTAAACCCTTAACTTCTGTGCATTGACTTATAGGTGGAAGATTGGTAAGGGTAGGCAATGGGGGTCAAGTGACTTGCCCAGGGTCACACAGCTGGGAAGTGTCTGAGGCCGGGTTTGAACCTAGGACCTCCTGTCTCTAGGCCTGGCTCTCAATCCACTGAGCTATCCAGCTGCCCCTAAATCACTCTTGACTAGAGAAATGCAAATTTAAAAAATATTGAGGTGCTACCTCATACCTACCAGATTGGCCAATATAACAGTAAAGGAAAGTAATAAATGTGGAGGGAATATGGCTCAATTGGGACACTAAAACATTGTTAGTAGAGTTATGAACTGGTCCAAACATTCTGAAGGGCAATTTGGAGCTATGCTCAAAGGGCCAAAATATTAAACATACTCTTTGATCCTGTAATACCACTTCTGGGTCTGTATCCCAAAGAGATCAGAAAAAAGGGAAAAGGACCTATCTATACAAAGATATTTATAGCAATTTTTTGTGGTGGCAAAGAATTAGAAATTGAGGGGGTATCCATAATAATATTGCACAATAAGAAATGATAAATAGGATGATTTCAGAAAAGGCTGGAAAAACCTACATGAACTTATACAAAGTGAAATAAGCAGAATCAAGAGACCATTATACATAGTAATAGCAATATTCTTCATCTTTGAAAACTTGGCTACTCTCAGCGATGCTAAGATCTGGAAAAATTCTGAAGGACTTATGACAGGGAATGCTATAGACCTTCAGAGAAAGAACTATTGCAATTGGATGCAGGTAAAGCATGCTATTTTTCACATCAGTTTATTTATGGTTTTATTTGGGGATTTTGGTTTTGTAGGAGTGTGTTCTTACAACAATGACCAATATGGAAATGTTTTGCATGATAATAGCATGTATGGCTCAGATCAAATTGCTTACCATCTCCAAGTTGGGGGTCAGAAGGAAGGGTAGAAGATGGTTTGGATTTTAAAATTTTGGAAAACATATGTTGAGAATTATTTTTACATGTAATTGGGAAAAAACAGCTTGAAATTTAAAATAATAATAAAAATCATAGGAAAAAAAGAAAAGAAAAATAAAGAAATAAATAAAATTTTTAAAAGAAATAGTACTCAATGATCAACCATGAAGGCCTAAACTATCAGCAAAGCAAGTTCCCAAGATACCTATAAGAGACCCATGATGAAAAATGTCATTCACAGCCGAAGAAGGAACTGTTGGAATCTGGTTGCAGATAAAGTATCCCATCTTCCACTTTATTTCCTTTATGAGTATTTTATTGTATGTGTAATGAATATCTTCTGTCACATATCAGGAGCAATATGGAAATATGTATTGCAGGAAAATATTGGTATAACCTATATAAGACTATTTACTGCATTAGGGAAGAAGGAGTGGAAGGAAGAGAGAGAGAAAACCTGGATCCCAAAATGTCAGAAAACAATTGTCATAAATTATTTCTACCTGTAATTGAAAAAAATTAATTAATAATTTTTAAAAGAACTAGAAGGGACCTTAAATATCAAATACTCCAAATACTCAATTTTATAGTTGAGGAGATTGTTGCCTAAAAAGTTAACTGAAGTATATTAGTATAGAGTCTGAAGAAACCCCCTTGCTCCAAAATCATTCAGAATCTGACAAAGAATGATTTAACATTTAGATCAAAAGTCATAGAGCTTGAAGGAAGCTCAGATTACTTACTGCAATCCCTTTATTTTATAGGTGACAAAACATTGGCCAAAAAGTTGAAATGATTTGTCCAAAGTCACATAGAGAGTAAACAGGAAATTCTTTCTTGTCCTCAGATGTGGTTTGTCTTAGCCTACTGTCTTAAGCTCATAATGATCAACAAGTTGCTGTCTTACAAACTCTTCATTAAGCTCTTGTTCTCTATTAGCCATTTTCTCTTCTATTCTCCCCAGTCTGAAAATAAAGAAAATAGAAGCAAAATAGTGGTTGAATAGTTTTTTTTTCCCTTGTTTTCATAGTCTGGCTGTTATCTGGCCTTATTTCTGTCTTTTATAATTGTCTTTAAGATTGTTTGAGTTAACAACTTCACTGGCAAATGAATGTCCAGCCTTTGCTTGGGATCATTCTAAATGATAGAGGAATTCATCGTTTCTTTTATTTTTATTTTAAATTTAGTTTTTAAAGTACAGGTATTCCTGGTATTCCTCCCATATCATGAGGGTTAGGAACACAAAAACTCCATGTTTTGGAAAGTCCATGCAAAATTTCTTGGACCTCCTTTCATACTAAAGGAGAATTCAAAATTTTTTCTTTTATGAAATGTTTACAGTAAAAAAAATTATATATGGTATTTAAAGAAAATATGTTCATGTTATACAATACTATACATATATTTTATTCATTTCTGAGTTTCTAAACTTTTTTCTGTCATCTGCAACTTTTGAAAAATTCCTCTCCAAAAAAGTTCCATTTAATTTCTTATACCAATCCATGATATAGTTAAACTATATAGTGGATATCCCTATAATCGGAATAGTCTCAGTATGGAAGGGATGTCTATAAATCTTTTGTTTTTATATAACTTTATTTCTCAGTTTATCCCTCCACACTTTCCTACCCAAAGGCCAATCCTTTTAAACAAAGAATAAAAAAGAAAAGTGTGTATGGGACAGCAATTCAACAAAACTAAACAACACAAATCAAGGTCAATGTATGTGATGCTCTATATACAAAATCTCTTTACCTCTGAAAAGAAAAGATGGAGACATATTCTTCCATCTCTTCTTTAAGATCAGGTTTGGTCATCACAATAACAGAACATTCAGAAATTTGCCATTTCACAAGACAAAAAAAAAATGCCATTACCTTTTTGGACAACTTTGATTCTTTAGATTTTTTTTTCCTATATGAAATCCAAGTCGGCCATGTAATAATTTCCCAGGTGACACAGAACAAGCTTAATCTCTGTTCTATGTCAGTCTTTCATATATTTGAGGATAGCTATCATGCTTCTTACACTAAGGCTTTTCTTTTCCAGAATAACCATTACCAATATTTTTTTATTTTATGTCATACTTTTCAAGCCTCCCGTCTGAGTAGTTGCTCTTACATGAACACAATCCCATACATCGATATCCCTCTTAATATGGAACCCTAGAAATGGAACACAAAACTCTAGGCATGGGCTGACCACTACAGGGAACAGGTAAATGATTACTTCCTTTTGTTCGGTAGATTATGTTTCTATTAAATCTATCTCATATTGACTCAGTTTCTTTAGAAGCTGCTTTACACTCTTGCCTCTGATAGCTCACAGTGAGTCAAACCTTTAGTTTATCCCTTGTTAAGCTACTTTTCTTTCTTTTTTATTTAAAAGATCTGTTTTTTCCATATTTGTATCATATTATAGATAATACTGAATGGTAGATTCAAAATTCAAAAAGATCTTGACAGGATACAATATTTGGTCAAATAAGATGAAATATAATAGGGATCAATTTAGTCTTAAATTTGAGCTAAAAAAATCACACTTTAGAAGTATAAAAAAGGGGAAGTGTGATTTAACAGTGGGCTAAAAAAAAAACTAGGGGTTTTAGTGGATCATGAATTAAATAAGAGCCAATGGTATAATATGGCTATCAAGAAAGCTATTGTTACCATAGCCTACACCGAGGCAACCAGCTTGTGTAGTGGGCAAAGCCCTGGATTTGGAATCATAAAGGCCTGAGTATAGAAACTCACTAGTTGTACAACCAGGGAAAGTTATTTAACTTCTCTCTGCCTCATTTTTGTCATCTGTAAAATGAGAGTTGGATTCATTGACATTTATGATCTTATCCGTAGGCCTGAGAAGTAATATCTTGCTGACACTATTCTATGGTCACAACATATTATGTTCAATTCAGTCCATTTCAGGAAGAATATTATTAATGTGCCAGAGAGCATTCAAAGAAAAACCTTGGTATCATGCCGAATGAGCTAACATAGGTTGAAAAAATGGAGGATGTTTGGCCTGAAAAGGAGAAGGCTACAGTAGGACATAACAGGTGTCTTCAAGTATTTGAAGGACTGTCTTGTGGAAGAGGGATTCAAGCTGTTTTCTGTGGTGTCAAAAGTCAGAGCAAAGAACAACATGGGGAGGTTGCAAAGCCTAAAATGTTAGTTTGGATACAAGAAACAGTCTACTCACGATTGTCATCACTGCTGTTCAGTCATTTCAGTAGTTTAGGACTCTTCATGACCCCATTTGGGATCTTCTTGACAAAAGTATTGGAATGGTTTGCCATTTCCTACTCCAGCTCATTTTACAGAAGAAAAAAATAAGGCAAACTAAGTTTAATGACTTGCCCAGGGTTACACATTTAGGAAGTGTCTGAAATCACATTTGAACTCAGGAAGATGAGTCTTCTTGACTCCAGGCCAGACCTTTCATCCATTGTACCACCTAGCTGCCCTATTAACAATTAGAGCTATCCAAAGTGAACTGGATCACCATTTGTCATATATGTTATATTACAGTATTAGAGTGAAGAGAATTTTGCTGGCCAAAATAACTCACTAAAACAATTATGCTTTGCTGCTAAGATAAACACACTCAGAAATAGACAGACAGATAGATGATAGATAGATGATAGATAGATAGATAGATAGATAGATAGATAGATAGATAGAAATTCTATCTAAGTAGATAGAAAATATTGACCTTACTTTACCTTTTGTTCAGTCTCAAATTCATTTGCAGTTAAACGGCAGAACACGGTTTTTAGCTTAAAGACAATTAACTTGTGATATATTTAGAGAGAGAGAAAACAGATGAATGGATATATGATTAAAAGAGGTAGAGAAATAGATGGATGGTAGATGTTTGATAGAGAATGGATAACTAGATAGATTAAACTGTATTTCAATATTATTACTTTCCTTTGTAATTCTATGTATTTTATATATTGAAAAATATTCTTCTGAGAAAAGGTCCATAGGTTTCGCCAGATTGCCAGTGGGATCCATGACACAAAATTAGGTTAAGGACCCCCATTATAGAGGATTTTTTAACCTAAATTAGGTAGTTAACTGAATGTTTTAATATCTGCCCAGTGGTTCAAAAGAAAAGATCTAATCTTCACCTAGGGGTACTCTGGTTTTTGTTAGGTAGTTTGGTAATGTCTAAATTAGGCTATGTGAGAAGAAAAACAATTGCTTGATTGTATGGTTTGATGGGGATATGATTGGGGATGTAGACTGTAAGCAATCATCCTCGTGCAAATATTAATAATATAGAAATGTCTTGATCAATAACACATGTAAAACCCAGTGGAATTGCTCATTGGCTATGGGAAGAGGGTGGGAGGAGAGGAGGGAAAGAACATGAATCATGGAACCAGGAAAAATATTCTTAATTAATTAATTAATTTTTGGCAAATCCGAAAAAAAAAAATTAGGCTGTGTGAACCTACTTCTTATCAAAGAAGTTATTCTTGTGACTATACATACAGGAACAAAGTGAAGCTCAAATAGCTTGGCTAGCCCTGAAGAAGTTAGCCCAGATTATAGAAGCAGGATGTAATGCCCAACAGAAACTGTGTGTCTAGTGTAATAAGGGGCTAGACAGGCTGATAATAGGGGAGCTGGTGGTACCAGTAAGTCTCCTGGGCCAAGGAGCCTACAACTACAGTATTTGTTGATTTGAGACAGCCAGGGATGTGTGGGCCTGAGCTGAGATGTCCAGTCAGTCTCCCCGCTGTCTGTAGGATCCTTTAAGGTGAGGAATGAGGAGCCCCTCCCCGCTGGTGAGAAACTAGAAACCAACAGGAAGTGAACCAGTCTCACTTCCTGAATAAAATGGCTGCCTAGTCTAACCCCCTCTGGAGACAAGTGGTAGCTATCCTCCTTCTCCTCAGCCCCTTAGCCCTGGTTGATGTTATAAATGAACTATGGAGACTCTCAGAATCAGGGAAGGGGTTTATTTAAAACACAAGGGTAAACTGAGGGAAGAGGGTTAGGGTCTGGAGAAGCTGTTGCTATGGGTGAATGGCCAGTGCTGGCAGAGGGCCTCAGAAAGTAGGATCAGGCTGAGGGAACTGGCCCCACAGCCAGGGATAAATTCCACTGCCCTGATGTAGAGTGGTCTACCAGCTTGACAAGAGAGGGTAATGATTTGGTTTAGGGGTGTCCTGGCTAGCCTAACTTAACAAAATTCCTTCCCATGTTCCACAACTCATCAACTACACCTCCCGGGGCCCCAAGGGAAAGTCCGGGGTAGCTGGATGTCTGGGTGAGGTCAAGGAAATCAGAACCCTCAGGTTGGTTCTCCAGGAGTATTTATAGTCCCAACTCCAACAGTCAGGTCTTGAGACAGGCCCTTGCTGGGTCAAAGTTCCATTCCCCTAACTGCCAGGATTGCCTAGGGTGATTTTGCAAATGCAAGAGATCTTGCATCAATCCTGCATTACACTAGCAGCTACCATAACACCACTTCACTGAGACCAGTGGGGACCAGTAGATTATTACATATCCAATAGAGATAAAATGACCCCAGATCAAAGTTATAAGCTCAGAGAAATCAGTGGAGCTACCATTTTGTGTAGATGTGGACCTAAAGAGCATTTTTGATCTGTTATAGATATTCTGGGAGGAAGGGGTGTCCTAGAGATGACAACTGGATTATGGATTTAGAACTGAAAGGTACCTGAGAGGTCGTCTAATCTAGTCTTCTTATCCTATAAATGAGTATATTGAGATTGACAGATGAAAGAACTTGCCCAAAGTCAGAAAGAGAAAAAGTATCAGAATTAGGATTTTAATCCACATCATCTTCTGTAAGATCCACTGTTCTTTCCATGATCACAATATCTCCATAAGAGATTTTTCATCTTGTTATGTATCAGAAGAGACTTTTGGGGCAGCTGGGTAGCTCAGTGGATTGAGAGTCAGGCCTAGAGACAGGAGGTCCTAGGTTCAAATCTGGCCTCAGACACTTTCTAGCTGTGTGACCCTGGGCAAGTCACTTGACCCCCCATTGCCCACCCTTACCACTCTTCCACCAAGGAATACACAATACACAGAAGTTAAGGGTTTAAAAATGTAAAAAAAAAAAAAAAAGAAAGAAAAGAAAAGAAGAGACTTTTGTTGTCCTTTATAACTTTGAGACTGCGACTTTTAGTTTATTTCTCTTTAATGTCATCTTAATGTCATCCCTGTTATTCTAGACCAGTGATGGGGGTTGGTGTTCCTCCATCATCTGCAACTAGGGAGAATACATAGATACATTCACATCACTGTATATGTATATCTCCCTAGGCCCTTTTGTTATAACGTGGGCATCCTTTTTAAAGAGGGGGCCAAAGGAAAGGAAATGCTCATCTGTCAGTCTGTTTCTAAGGCAACTCTTTCCAAGTTTCATTGTATTGTATCCTACTCATTGTATTCATCATCGCCCATATGGATAGAACATTTCAGGGGGCAGCATCTGGCCTGCCAGCTGTAGTTTGCCCATCACTGGTCTAGACTATTGAACTTGTAAAGTGTGTATATCACATTTGTCACTATTATCTATTCTTCAATCTTTATGTTATCTATAACTATTAGATGATTGCTAATAAAAAACATTGAACAGGTTAAGGCAATTACAAGGCCACAGAATCTATCATGAGAAATCTGCTCTCTAGATGGACATTAACCCATTAGTCAACACTCTTCTGGTCTGGCTCTTATCTCATGATGCCCCGACTCATATTTCATCAACCCATCCACAAGAATATCATAAATCATTTCAAATGCTTGCATAAAAATGAAGATACAAAATGTCTTCATCATCCTCCTGATCTATCGACCTAAACAAATGAGATTTGTTTAGCATGACTTTCTGTCTGGCAATGAAGTGACCATCTAGTCTTTTCCTGTTCACTCCGCCTATCCACTATTTACACGATCCTGAACAAGTCGTTCTCATTTCCTCACTAGTAAAATGCAGATAATCATCTACTCTGTTTACCCCCAAAGAATTATTAGATTAAAAATAAATAAAGTTTCCAGACACTAAATAATTATTTATCAGTTTTGGGATTTTGCTGGAGATTAACGTCAAAATGTCCATTTAACAGTTTTAAGAACCTACCTTTTGCCCCTGCTTTGAAAATCAGACCATTTGCCTTCCTTTTGTGACAATTCTCCAAAATTTCTCAAAGATTCTTGGCATGGGGGCTCCTCAATCACATCTTCTATTCCATTTAGCTAGCATTTATTTGGTCCTGGAATGAAAGGTATCTAGGTCTAGAGACTTGAACCATTCAAAGTGGGTCTCTGCTCTTCTCTTTCAATATTCTTCCATGTATAGGGAAAAAGACATGTACAAAAATATTCATAGCTGTGTTCTTTGTGGTGGCAAAAAACTGGAAAACGAGGGTATACCCTTCAATTGGGGAATGGCTGAACAAATTGTGGTATCTGTTGGTGATGGAATACTATTGTGCTCAAAGGAATAATAAACTGGAGGAATTCCATGTGAACTGGAATGACCTCCAGGAATTGATGCAGAGCAAAAGGAGCAGAGCCAGAAGAACATTGTACACAGAGACTGATATACTGTGGTAAAATAGAATGTAATGGACTTCTGTACTAGCAGCAATGCAATGACCCAGGACTATTCTGAAGGACTTATAGTAAAGAATGCTACCCACATTCAGAGGAAGAACTACAGGAGAAGAAACACAGAAGAAAAACAACTGCTTGAACAAATGGGTTGATATGACACGATTAGGATGTAGACTCTTAATGACCACCCTAGAACAATTATCAATAATATGGAAATAGGTCTTGATCGATGACACAGGAAGAAACCAGTGGAAATGTGCATCAGCTATGGGGGGTGGAGTGATGGGGGGAGAGAGAGCAAAAACATGAATTATCTAACCATGGAAAAATTTTTCTAAAAAATAAAAAAAAAATTTAAATCTAAAAAATTAAAGCCTCCACAAAAATAAATAAATAAATAAATGGCATTTTCTTCCTTGTGTCCCCTCAACTCATAGCATGGCCACATTCTGTATTTACTTATTAGACAAGTCTACACATACTTGTAGATACTAAGACACAGAGACTATCCAGCTGACTGAATTCTGATAATCAGACCTTGCCCTACATGTAATACCCTATTAAAATCTAACTTTAACACTCTAAAAGAATGGTAGGTCCTGGGGGTTTTGTTTTTTTATTTTAGGAGGAGGGAGCATTCTTTAGTGGATAGAATGCTGGTCTTGGAATCAGGGACATCTGGGTTCAAATCCTACCTCTGCTGCTTACTGGTTGTATGGCCCTGGGCAAGTCACCTACTTCTGTAAGCCTTAATTAATTCTGTAAAATGGAGCTAGTGTCAACTCACTGTGTTAATTTGAGACATATCAGAATGTATGTAAAACATTCCTCAAGTTTGAAAACTATATAAATATTAGAAAGTGTTATTTAATCATCAATCTGTCATTTTAAAAAATAATTTCTGCAGTTAATATCAGTCATTCATGAGAGCACATCAAGATAGACATCATCTTGACTAACATCCAATTAAATGGGGCAACTAGGTAGCACAGAGGTTATAGCCCCAGGTCTGGAGTGGGGAGGACCTGGGTTCAAGTATGACCTCAGATACTTCCTAACTGTGTGACTCTGGACAAGTCACTTAACCTTCTTTGCTTATACCTTGCTTCTCTTCTATCTTAGCAATGATACCAAGACAGAAGATAAGGGTCTAGGGGAAAGCAAACAAACAAAAATCCAATTAAACTCCTTGGCTAGAAAATTCTCTTCATATTTTGAAACTATTTGATATAAATTATTAAAAGTATTGAACTAAATAAATATTGAGTAAATAAATAATTTTGATGAAAGTTTCAATTCTATCATTAAGAAACTCCTGGCCATGGGCAAAAGGTTTCAGTTCATTTTTTCCCAAGACACAACTGCAGGCCAAATTTTCTATCTCTGATTAGTTTACTACTCATATTACTGAGATGGAAGGATGAGTGTGCATTATTTTCTCTTCCTCCCTTTTAAACTCAGTTTCCTCTTAACCCTACTTACTATAATAGAAGACAATTAAAGCCTTTATCTCCTACCCAGGAGCCAGCTCAATGGTGTTTTTTATTCCAATTTAGTGGTATATTTAAAGTGGAACTTGGTTTCTTTCTTCAGTCTCCCCTCAATGGGAAGAAAAAAACATCATTCTTAGAATCAAAACCTTTACTCAACAAAAATTCCCTTCTGGCAAAATCAGAAACATAAGTTTTAAAAACATCAGTTTAAATCAGAGGCGTAGGAGAGCAGATAGTGAGATCAGATCTGAGATGAAGAATAATAGATCAAATAGCCCATTAAACAGAAAGCTGTCTATATGAAAATGCTTTGTGAGGACAACTATGGAAAAGGTTTTCTATTCGAGATTGGAAGAGTAAAATTCAAGACCTGATCACTGGCACTAAATATTGCAGAAAAGGTAGATTTATTTTTCCAAAGAAATAGTAACAATTGAATAACACAGCTCCGTAGATTGCAAAAATTTAGTACCTTCTGAATACCTAGGAAGATATGACCTGGAAGCTAGAATTACACATTCGAAACTCACTTTCTTTTATGAACTGACAGAGAACAAATCCTATGCTATAAATACAAACCTGAAAACATCCTCAAGAACTCAACCAATAAACTCTACTAAAACCAGACCATCGCCACAGACTAAACTGTTATTCATAATCACCAGTACATAACACGGATCCATAAAAACCCAAGAACAACATTTTTAATAGCTGTCACCATATCAGATACTTGTAACCTCCAAACTATGTGGAACAAAAGCTTCTAAAATCTAGAGCTGTAATGGATGAAATCAAAATCATGTGGGGATTAGATGAAGGACACATTATCCCCATCATCCCGTCTGCCACTAGATAGATGAGTTAGAGGATGATGTAGTGAGCCTACAGAGGATACTGCCTAATTCTTTGATCCAACTACAAAATCAGTTATTTTGCTCACCTTTTCAAATAGCCCATAGAACATTAATTATAAGAGAATAATAGCAGGATAATAAGTTGTTAGGTCAGCTAGATGGTATAGTGGATAGAATGCTGAGTCTGGAGTCAGGAAGACTCATCTTTATGAGTTCAAATCTGACCTCAGACACTTACTAGTTGGGTGACCCTGGACAATATAATTTGCCTCAGTTTCCTCATAAATAAAATAAGCTGGAGGAGGAAATGGAAAACCATTCCAGTGTCTTTGCCAAGAAAACTCCAAATGGGGTCACAAAGAGTTGGGCAAGGCTGAACAAAAAATAAATTGTTCCAAAGTTCCAAGACTCTCTTGTCTAGAATTTTAGCAAACCCCAAAGTATTTTTCTTCCAGTCTGTCTGAGAAGTTGGTGTCATATTTATGGGGTCACGAAGAGTCAGACAGACTGAAATGACTAAACAATAAAAATCCTTTATTTTCTCACCCCACTTTGTATGGAGAGCTAACTTTTCCCCTTTTACTGTTATTGTTGTTTGGATCTGTAACTTCATTTCATCATTCATATTAGGGACTCCCAATGTGGAAACTTCTACCTACAGAGGCAGATAGACATACTGACCTATATGTAAGTTGTATTCTTAGAGAGTAACCTAGGGTGCTCAGAGGTTAAGTGACTTCCCCAGGGTCTACAGAGACCATGTATGAGAGGTAGGACTTAAACACAGTTCTTTCTCCATCTACCTCTCCAATATATAGTATTTATTTTAAAGCAACCATATGTAGATGCCTACAAACTTGCAGGCAATGTGGTTATATACTAGAGCACATCTGAGAGCCTTTGCTGTCTCTCCTTAGCCATAAGTTCTTTGTTGATGGCATAAAAATCCTTTCTGATGGTATTACAGCCTTGCATTCCTTGGCTAAGTATTAGATAACTAATGATATCAGGTGGGTCTTTATTATGTGAAAGTCTGTGGCTCGTTTTCATGCTTTGATAAATTGAACATTATGAAAAGAAGAACTTCATTAGCTTGACCTGAAAAGTCCTGATGAATTATCTGATGTATTCCCCAGGGTAGGGGTCAGATCATTACTAATAAGTACCCTCTGAAAAATAATCAAGCCCAGCTAAGGAACCTTTGGGAATGGTTTAATGATCCAACATGGCACAGTACTGAATTAAAGCATCATATAAATGTTAGTGACTTTTATTAATATTCTTTCAACTGAGTTTCGCAACAGTCTTTTAAGGTAGGAGTCAAGAAGACTTCTCTTCAAAAGCAGCTGGGTGGCTCAGTGGAGAAAGAGTCAGGCCTGGAGATGGGAGGTCCTGGGTTCAATTCTGGGCTCAGACACGTCCTAACTGGGCCCAATTGCCTAGCACTCAGCATTCTTCTGCCTTGGAACTGATACTTCGTATTGATTCTAATATGAATGGTAAGAAACAGGAGAAGTGGGAAGAGCAAGAGGAGGAGGAAAAATGAAGAGTAATAAAGAGGAATGAGAAAAAGACGGAGAAGGAGAAGAAGAGGAAAAGAAGGGAGGAGAAGAAAGAATTCTTTCCTTAAGTTCAAATCTGACAGCCACTTACTAGCAGTGCCACCCTGGGCAAATCATTTAACCCCATTTGTCTCAGTTTCCTCATCTGTAAAATGAGCTGGAGAAGGAAAAGGCAAGCCACTCACTACGACATCTTTGCCAAGGAAAAACTCCAAATGGGATCACAGAGTCCCATGTGACTGAAATGACTCAGCAACAACAACTTCAAATATTAGCATATTCAGATTGAATATTCTGATATTTGTTGAACAGCAAGTAAGAAACATATAACTGTTTTAGAAAGTGAACAGTTGTATAGATTGGGTAAGATATTTCATTTCCTCTGGCTTCAGTTTCCTAGCATATAAAATAAAGGTTTAAACTGTTGACAGTTCTCACTTCATATAAGTGAGACCATCCCATAGATCTTTAGAAAGGGATTTTTACATCATTCAAATTTGCTCCTACCCACTCACTTCTCTGAGCCTATACAACAAACAACAAAGTTATACACAAAAGAATACCTTGATGCAAGCCATATAATACACTAAAATATAGATTCATTAAATTAAAATTTAATATATTAAATACTAAATTAAACCATGATAATAAACAAAATTATAAAATGAAAAGTGTACCTCCAGAGAAAGAACTGATAAGTGAATAAGACATAATTTTATATATAAATATATTTTTCGTCAAAAGATTCCTTCTGATTGGGGAAGAAGGGAGAGTTAATTGGGTATTTTAAAGCAACAAACAAATTTAAATTTTAAAAAGGAAATGAAAAGCAAAGTTAATGATAAAGTGTGCACAGAATTGTACAGTAATGTTAACATAGGAATGCAGTATGTTGCCCTTCTGGCTACAAAATATTTTTTATGAAATTATCCAGAGAGATTTGGACAATTTCCTCATAGACGTGACAATAATTCAACTAGTCTTTGAACTTTTAAAAAATCTTGAAGTATTTGGATTCATCTTTTAAATAAAAGTAAAAAATTCCCTTCAACTTCTGCCAAATGTTTTGTTGTGAATCTTTCTGATTCAACCCGGAGTCCCCAAACTTTCCTTTCTTCTATTGCAATCTGTGACTAGCAAGTCAGCCAGATCCTCATTTGACAGTTCTACTCCATGAAACTCAATCAACTCTTCCACCCTCATTCTCATCCACTTCTAGTGACAATTCTTGTACTAGTTGTATAGTCTTGTTAATTGTGAGTATTTTATCCCTGTCAAATCTATGAAAATCAGGAACGACTGTGGGCACGCATTTTTCCAAACTCTTTTCATACATGTTTCTATTATATGTTCCTATACCTTAGCAATATTCCAGATTGTATGGTAAATATTATAAGATTTTATAAATACATAAAAAAATATAAGAGAGACTTCCAGGAATCTCTTTATGTCAAGTTCTTTTCTGCATCCAAAACTGCAATTGCCTGCGCAAATGTAATGTAAATAATAGGCCTTGAAATTTGCAAAAACTCCTAGATCCAGAAATTGTAACAATGAGGTAATCTTAGGGGGAAGGTAGAACACTTTTACAGTTTTATTAAAATCATCCAGTTGGGGAGGGTGGTTGGGCATTATCCAAAATAAATAGAATCTTAAAAAGAATAACATTATTATTACAAAACATCTCGGGACTGAAGCAGTGTATAAACCATTGTTCAAAGACGATAAAGGTTATCCATGCCGTAAGGTTATCGAAATAATGCCCAAGTAGTATTGCCTTGCTGATTTGTTTCAGTGCTCTGGGATTTTCTGAGCAGTGCACAAGAATTGGTTTTAATTTGCAAATTCTAGATGCATTCCCTCCAAGTACAAAAGTAACTGTTTTGCAAAGCTTTCCGTTTTTTCCTCTTCCCTAATATAGATTTGAGTCTGGTTTCATCTACAGTAAAGATTTCCTTTGGCAAGCAAGGGCCTTCATCTATTAATTTTTGCAGGAACTCTGGGAACTTTTTTTGATGCTTTAATATCTGCACTAGCAATCTTTCCTGACACTTGCACATTATGAAATGTGTACAATATTTTAATTGTGTAGACCAGTGATTCCCAAAGTGGGCACCACCACTCCCTGGTGGGTGCTGCAGCGATCCAGGGAGGCAGTGATGGCTCTGCTCTTTCCTATATCCCTGTCATTGTACGTCTTTTCATCAATTCAATTCAACAAACACTTTATCAAACCCTTACAATATATGTACCAGATGTGAGGGATACAAAGGCAAAAACAATTTTTGTTCAGTCGTGTCAGATTCTTCATGGCTCTATTTGAGGTTTTCTTTTCAAAGATACCATTTCCTTCTCCAACTCATTTTACAGATAAGGAAACTGAGGCAAGTAGGGTTAGTGACTTGCACAGGTTCTCACAGCTAGCAAGTTTTTGAAGTCAGATTTGAACTCTAGTGCATTTGGGGGAGGTGAATAACTGTAAGGGGACAGTGATAGTACGTGACAGGGGGCGCTAAGTAATACTTTTTCTGGAAAAGGGGTGGTAGGCCAAAAAAGTTTGGGAACCACTGGTGTAGACCAACCAATGCTTGCTGGAAATGCTTATGTTTCTTTGGAATATTTTACTTTAAATCTTCAAAGAGGGGCAGAAAGGTGGCTCAGGGGACTGAGAGCCAGACCTGGAGTTCAAATCTTGCCTCAGATACGTCCTAGCCAGGTGACCCTGGACAAGTCACTCAATTCTAATTGCCTAGCCCTTATCACTCTCCAGACTTGGAGACAATATTCAGTACTGATTCTTGAATGGAAGATAAGGGTTTTAAATTTTTTTTTCAAGAGAGGCTCTGGAACTTGGTTTGACTTGTCATCAAGCTTAAAGGAATAGTCTTCTGAGACTAGTTTTCTCTCCATATAACTAACAGGTTTTCCATCACTAGAATAGCACTTTCTCTTTGCTTGGGCAGATAACTCAACTTCATACGAGCACTGCCTTTTATTGGGACAGCATCCTTCACTATGGTGTTCACAGTTGGCACTCAAAGACCAAGTTTTTGTCCCATCAATGACAATTTTTGTCCTCCTTCACATTTCCTAACTATTCTGATTTTCACTTGCAGGTCTATTGACTTTCACTTAGGAGACTTACACTTACTCCTTCAAGGACAAATTTTCTGCCAATCATGGTGAAAATACAAGGCTCATTAGTGAATACAGGGAGAGGCACAATATCACTCTTTGTCTGAAGATCCATGGAACTGATTTAGAGATGCTTCTTAGCTTCCCACCATCATTTATGCTCCCCACATATAAAAAGTATCTGTTTTGCATTAAAAAAATTTTTAACCCTTAACTTCTCTCTTAGAATCTATATTATGTATTGGTTCCAAGGCAGAAGAGCAAAGAGGGCAAGGCAATTTGGAGTGAAGTGACTTATGCAGGTCACCCAGATAGGAATTGTCTGAGATCAGATTTGAACCCAGGACCTCTCATCTCCAGGTCTGGCTCTCTATCCACTGAGCCCCCTAGCTACCCTTCCATATGGAATTTTCATAATTTTTTGGGAATGTGGATTTCTTCCAGAATTCCTTACATTTAATGAAGCAAGAATGGTCCACACGTGATCTCCAACATTCCTTCCAACTCTAACATTCTTTGATTCCTTAAAGTTTAGTCTAATATCACAATGACTATTTCCAATTTGGTATATGTCAAATGCTTCACTAATGGATGGGATGAGATCACTGTGCTTTCTAAAGTGTGTGATTGCAGAATCAGGATGACCAAAAAGAATATAGTAGCGTACAGAATGGAAGTCTCCCTCTAACTGGAAATGGGATGTTGGTGGCTCATAGGCATTCCTAAATAATGCCATTTATCTTCATTTATAGAAATCACTTACAAAAAAAAGTTCCTTTTTTGTTCCTCTAGTTCTGAATCGTATAGGAACAGAGTAAAATGGAATGATTTGTATTGATATTCCTTTCACATTTTAAAATTTTAGACTACAACTTACTGGAGAAAATCTTGATTGAAACCTCCTGAGAAACACTCTCTAGCTGGGTGGGTATGGGTGAGCTATGTAATCCATTTTGAGCCTTGGTTTCCTCATATGTAAAATAAGGATACTCTAGTGGATAGGAAATCTTCAGAAGTGTATTTACCCAAAGATAGGCTGAACAAAGAATCTTTCTGGGTTTTAGATATATAATAGCTTCTGATTAAACCCAGCCAGCGGAATTCTTTTATTTGTCCTGATGTGCTGCCTAATGCTTAAATTCTGGTGCGAAGCACAGGGGAACCAAAGCAAGAGTGAAATAGTGCCTAACCTCAAGAAGCTTACATTCTAATGATACTGATAATATGAACCTAGATAAGTCTATACATAATATGTGCAAAATGAATACAAGATAATTTGGGGAAGAAAGGCACCAGCATTGGGGGCTAAAAGGACTTGGAAAGGCAGCACATGATTCAATTCTTCTCATAAACCTGTCTCACTATTACAATGTGTTGCCATATATAAGTATGTGTATATGTATGTATATACTTATATATACTATATGCTACTATATTCTTTTTGGTCATCCTGATTCTGCAATCACACACTTTAGAAAGCACAGTGATCTCATCCCATCCATTCAGTGGAGATAGTGAAGCATTTGACATATACCAAATTGGAAATAGTCATTGTGATATTAGACTAAACTTAAATGAATCAAAGAATGTTAGAGTTGGAAGGAATGTTGGAGATCACATGTGGACCATTCTTTTTTTATTTTATTTTTTTATTTAATAATTTTTATTTTTTAGAAAAGTTAACATATACAATGTGTTGCCATATATAAGTATGTGTATATGTAGATATATACTTATATTTATATATTTTTTGCAGACTGATGGAAGCCACAATCAAGAGTGACTTCTTTCTCCCATCTTCTTCTTCCCCCAGTACTTGTGATTCAGAGAATCTATCTGTTGAAACAAAAACCCTCTTTCCCTGATACCCCTCCATCCTCTTTCGTCTACTTTCGGATCAGTCCTACCGCTCCCCATTTCCTTTCCCCCTCATCTCTTTTTCCACTGTGCCTTCTGGAACCGAGGCTCTGCTCTTTCCTATATCCCTGTCATTGTATGTCTTTTCATCAATTCAATTCAACAAACACTTTATCAAACCCTTACAATATATGTACCGGATGTGAGGGATACAAAGGCAAAAACAATTTTTGTTCAGTCGTGTCAGATTCTTCATGGCTCTATTTGAGGTTTTCTTTTCAAAGATACCATTTCCTTCTCCAGCTCATTTTACAGATAAGGAAACTGAGGCAAGTAGGGTTAGTGACTTGCACAGGTTCTCACAGCTAGCAAGTTTTTGAAGTCAGATTTGAACTCTAGTTTTCCTGACTCCAGACCTGGTATACTATTTATTGGGTCATCTGGGTGTCCCCCCTCAAAACCTTATATTCTACTGAAGGGAAAATAACATATGCATAGGTACAAAACACACATATACAAAGTAATTTTGTGGTGGGAGGGAGAGACACTAATAATTGAGGTAATTAAAAGGAATTAGATTTTGCAGGCAGCTAGATGACTCAGTGGATAGGGCCCTGGACCTGGAATCAAGGAGCCCCGAGTTCGATCCAGGCTCAGACATTTACTAGTTGTTGTTTACTTATATGTTACTTGTCCTGGATAAGTCTTAACCTCTGTTTGTCTTAATCCCCTGGAGAAGGAAATGGCGAACCACTCCAGGCCCTTTGCCAAGAGAAGCCCACAACCAGATGTTCCACAGCATCCTGAAGAGTTGGACACAACTGGATAACCAGATTCTGTGTGGCGTTTAGCTGAGCTTTGGAGGCAGCCACAGATGAAAAGCAGTGGAGGTGAAGAGGAGCGCGTTCCACAGGGGACAGGCTGTGCAAAGGCATGGCTGTGGGAGACAGAATGTGGTGTGGGGGGATTTGCAAACCGACCTGTTTGATTCAAACATAGAGTGCATGAAGGGATGGATCATGGGCAGGAAGCCTGCAAGTACAGACTGGAGCCAGACTGGGAAGGTCTTTAAAAGATAAACTGAGGAATTTCTTTTTGAACTTAGAGGAGAAAGACCCAAAGGCTGGACCAAAGATTTCATTCGTGTAAGGAGCATCTCCTGAAGAACCATCTTATCAATGCAAAGAAGATCTTCTCTGCCTCTTATACCCTCAGATTGGGACACTGAGTGGCCGAGTGGCTTACGTGGCTCATGATGGGTCACAGAATCAGTGTGTTTCAGAGGGAGGACTTGTACTCAAAGTCTTCCCAATTCTGATCCTGGCTTTCTAACCATTATAGCAATCTGCTTTTTGTTTATCTAGTTATTGCCTTTAAATATTTTTAAAGTTCCATCATCTAATAAATAAATATACAAATTTCTATTTTGGGATTCATAGGATATGATATACTCAGTCAATTATTCTACAAATATTTACTGAGTACCTACTATATGCAAGGCATGGTGCCAGGAACGTTTTATTGGGAACATAAACCAGGAAATGAATCACCTTTAGACCAAAATTAATGTTTCTTTTTTATAGTTCTGGAAAAACCTCTGAATCATTCTCCTCTTATCTTTTCACGTATGATTTTTGGAAAGACCACTGCATTGAGAATCAGGAGGCCCAGGTTCTAGTCCTGTGTCCAACCAGCTGTGTCCATAGGAGAGAATCAGTTACTTAACCTAACCTCTCAACCTCGTTTTAGCTTCTTCATATATTAAATATACTTTATTAATGCTTTATTAAATATGTTAAATTTAGCTTCTTCACATGTTAAGGATAAGGCTAATTCTCAGCATGCATTCAGGGAGAGGAAAAACATCACTCAATTGCCCTTAGTATATTCTACCCCATCAGGGAAGGAATCTTCCAAATTTATTTCAGAAAAGTAACTCGATTCAATTCAATTAACCTAGCAATGGCTCACTGGATAGTACTTTGGGCCTGGAGTTCAAATCCAGACTTAGGTATTCACTAGGTGTGTGATCCTACGCAAGCCACTTAACTTCAGCTACCAAATTTTCAACTCTAAAATATTAGTACCTATCTCCCAGAGTTGTTGTGAGAATCAAATGAAATAATATTTGTTAAGTGATTAGCACAATGTCTGTCTAGCATATAGTAAGCCCTATATCAAGTTTAACTTATCATCATCAATGTCTTATTAAATATCTCCTGTGCTTGAAGGGAGAAATACTTTCGCATACTAGATAAGCCCACCTTAGGGTCTAGAAAACTTGGGATCAAGTCATCCCTCTGAAATACACTCATTTTTGGACTGTGAACAAATCATTTCACCCTGTATTGTCCCAAGTGACTATCTATGACTATAACTGACATACTAGTAAGTTAGCTGCTTTTGTGAAGGGTTTTTCCACACTAGGAGTTCCCTACACTGATGGAAATACATGCCTGGACCAAATTTGCAAGCCACTGTTTCTTTCTGAGTTGACAAGCCATTTTTTTCCCCTACAGGGGGATGAAGGAATAGTATTTGCCTGTGTGGGCAAGAATATGTGTTGAAGAATAATTCTCGTCATAGTCTCTTTTTGCCTTTAAACGCTATTTGGTCTGTGTGAACTTTATTATCTTGGCTATCATTTATCTGTGAATTTAAAATGAAATAGAAATGTCTATATTCTAAGAATTCATGACTCTTGAAACCAAATGAGAGTATAAACATTAACTATATCCCACTGCTTCAAAGTAGATAATTCTCAAGCCCAGGATATTAGAGTTTCTTCTTGAGGGCCCCAAAAGCCCTCAAAGAAATTGAGTCCCCAAAAGGGATTTTGTCTTGTTTTCATGAGGGGTGGTTCCCTTCTAGTCATTCCTTCCACCTAGTACCTCTTCAATTTCACAGGGTCATGGGGCTCATTTATGAAAAGTGACATTCTCCTAAAAATGTAAGCTCTCAATTTTTTTTCCTGTACCTGACAGGATTTTCCTTGTAAAATTCCTAAGGACAAGACAAGAAGTTTGTTTTGGGAGTACCTACCGGGCATACAGTTGATCACTCTTTGCCCAATCCCAACACTGAATTACTCCTACCATCTATCTCCTTTACTCTTAGTCATATGAAGCAGAATGAAGCTGGAGAAAATCATGAAAACATGCTGAATGAGCCACTAAAAATTTATGTTCCATAATCTTAGCTAGCCCCTCACTACAGCAAAAAAAAAATTCTTTTATATCTCTCTAGTCAATTCACCATCAAACTAGGTAATATTTGTAAAGCACTTAACTTGGCACCTGGCATATAATAGGTGCCTTAATATGTCTGTGTCCCCCACCACACACATATACATACATACACTTACTTGCACACACTACAGTCTCTTTAATCATTACAGCTATTCACTCTTACCTCCTTCTTCCTCCTTCTCAGTTTGAAGACCTTCATATTTCACACACAAAAAAACGTGATTTTTTTTCTCTCATCTTTCCTCCTTTCCACACCACTCAGACATTTTCTCCCATTCTCTCCTCCTTTATTTCTTTTTGTTGAAGGAGTAATTCTCCTTCTCTCTTTTCTGGCAAATTGTCTTTCTATCACACCCCCTCCTCTATTTCTTTGTTTCTGTCTCTCTGTCTGTCTGTCTATCTCTTGCTCTTTGTCTTTCTAGTTTTTAATCTCTCCCTATCTTTAAACTTTCTTTATCCTTCCCTGCCACCTTCAAACATATCCAAGACTCCCCCCATCACTTGAGAAAAAAAGGGGGAAAAATCTCATTTGGGCTTATGAACATCTCACCTTCCCTTCTCAGCAAAAATCCATGAAAGATCCACCTACTTTCCTCTCACACACTTCAAAAAATTCTTTGCAATATGACTTCTGACTTTATCCTCAACTGAAATTGCTCTCTCCAAAATGATCAATGATCTTGTAATTTCCAAATCTAATGTCTTTTTCTTAAAAACCCTTACCTTCCATCTTAGCATCACTACTGAGTACTGGTTCCAAGGCAGAAAAGCACTAAGGGGCCAGGCAATGGGGGTTAAATGATTTGCCCAGGGTCACACAGCTAGGAAATTTCTGAGGCCAAATTTGAACCCAGAACTTCTGGTCTCTAAGTGTGACTGTCTATCCACTGAGCCACCTAGTTGCCCCACTAATGTCTTTTCTTAATCCTCATTCTCTTGACCTCTCTGAACCCTTTGACACTATTGATGACTAACTCTTTTTGGAAACTCTCTCTTCTCTGCATTCTTGGGACACTCTTCAGTCCTGGTTCTCCTCCAACCTCTCTGACTTTTCATTCTCAGTCTCCTTTTTTGGACTTTTATCCATGTCACATCCACTAACTGTGGATATTTCCCAAAATGCTATCCTGGATTCTCTTTTCTTCATGTAGGCTCGGCAATCTCACCAGTTCCCATGGGTCCAATTATCATCTCTATAAATGAATGAATGAAAAAAATAATTAAACTTTTAATATGTGCAAAGAATGGGCAGTTGATGGCATAGTGCATAAAACATGGGGCCTGAAATCAGAAAGACTTGACTTCAAATATGGCCTCAGACATTTACTAGCTGTGTGATTCTCTGTTTACCTCAATTTCCTTATCAGTAAAATGAGCTAAAGAAAGAAATGGAAAACCATTCTAAGTATCTTTGCCAAGAAAACCCTAAATAGGGTCATGAACAAATACATCTGAAATGATTGAACAATGTACAAACAAATGTGTGTACTAAGCCCTGGGGATACAAATAAAAAAGAAAGCCCCTACTCTCAAGGAGCTCTCATTCTAGTGGCAAAGAAAATAGCTTTAGAAGGTACCAGCTGTAAGTCAGAGGGAAAAGTGATCCTTAAGATCATCAACAAAGCAGAAGGTCAATGCATCCTCTTTAACATCATTTCTACTAATAAAATTATATATCAGTTTCTGATGTTGAACCATTTGACAGTGCTAAAGGCCTTTATGCAAGAATTTTATTTTCTGGCTCATCAGTAGCTGTGGCTGCCATCTACTACATCTAGTTTCTTCCAAAGATGATGGTTCCAAGAGCTGGATTGAAAGCAAGAAAACAGTGTACTTCCAGTCCCAAGGCATTGGGGCTTACCTGCTCACTGATGGCAATCGGTGCTGTTGGGGCTGAGGAAGGCAATCCTTTTCTCCATAGAGATTTCTCCCCCTTGATATTGATTACCTGGTCTGGGATGGAAGAGTATTGGGTATTGGTTGTCTAGAGTTTACTGCTATTCTCAAGATTCATTGATTGTATTCCTGGACTGTGTCCACATGGCCTGAGGGGAGATGATTGAGGGTCAAGGTACACCAAAATTACTCTAAATTCTATATTAGTGGACTATAGTAGCTAATGCAATAATTCTGTCTAAAGTGTTTGAAAAGAAAAAGAACTTTGGCTAGTTTCTCAATTAGAGCATATTCTTTTCTATGGTGGAAACTCCTTAAATTGGTGGAGATGATGAGAAGCAGAACTATTGTTAAGAACAGGATGGTAATACTAAAAAATAAATTGTGGAAGGAAGGATAGGCTATTATCATAACAGATTAGTTTAGTGGAATAAACTCAGGATTAGGAGATGGGAAAATTGGATTTTAGATTCAGATCTAAAATTATGTGAACTCAAGCAATTCCCTTTAGCCCCTGGTTCTGTTTTCTCATATGAAAAATGAGGAGTTTGGACTAACTCAATTAGTTTGTCCACCCAAAAGTATTTATTAAATGGCCTATTAAAATGTTAAGAGCCCAGTGATACGGGGTAGCTAGATAACACAGGAGAGAGTGCTGGGCCTATTCATCTCCCTGAGTTCAAATCTGGCCTTAGACATTTTACTAGCTATGTGATGCTGGGCAAGTTGCTTAATCCTATTTGCCTTAGTTTTCTCATTTGTTAAATGAGCTGGAGAAGGAAATGGCAAATCACTCCATTTTCTTTCCTGAGAAAAACCCAAATGAGGTTAATAAGTGTTGGATACAAACGAAAACAGCTGAACAACAACTGGTGAAAAAAATGAAATTATACCTGTTACCAAGGCACAAATAAGGACATATGAAATATATACATATATTTTTTTTAACTCAGAAGAAAGAGAAAATGTTTCATGTAGAAGATGGCACTTGAGCTAAGTTTCAAATGAAAAAAGAAATTTTAAGAGATTGGAGAGAGTTGAAAAGTTCATTCCAGGCATGAGGATCAGCCACTACAGAGGTCTAGAGATGGGACATGAAATAAGATGATCTAAGATACTTTCTCTCACTAAAATTCTATGCCTCTTGAAATCATCAAGTTCTTTGTCATAATAATTTTTAAAATCCTTACCTTCTATCTTAGACTCAGTACTATGCATTGGTTTCAAGAGAGAAGAGCGATAAGGTAATGAGGGTTAAGAGACTTGCCCAGGGTCACATAGCTTGGAAATGTCTAAGAACCACTTATCTGCCCCCACCATTATCGTTTTTTTAAAGTCAGCTATCAAAATGACTTTTTAGTTTTTTTTGTTTTTTTTTTTTAAATCAACTCTTATCTCCTGGCTTTTCTACTTCCTTCAAATCTCAATTAAAGTTCCATCTTCTGCAAACAGCCTCTCCCAGTTGTCCTTAATCTTAGTGCCTCCCCTTTGTGATTACCCCCAATTTATCCCTTACATACCTCTTTGTGCACAGTTGTTTACATTTTCTCCTCACTAGATTGTGAGTTCTCTGAGGTGAGAGCAAACCCTGGTTTTATTGTTCTTTTTATTCCCAGCACTTAGAACAGTGCCTGACATATAACAGATGCAAATAAATATGAAGTGATTGACTGGCTTAATTTAGATATAAATATATCCATTAACATCTCCCTCAGTATCATTCACTAAAACCAATAGCTTACAATTTGTAAAATCATAATGCATTATTGTTTTCTCCTAAGCATTGTAATAAATAATCTTATACCAGAACAAGGATAGAAGTTGTGTCCCTTGTCCTAATGGCAAGTAATGCTTAGAGTAATGATTGTATATTTTGTATGCCTTTGTGCAATCCTTAGCTTTGTATGTACAAAGCAAATGTCTCCCTTGGTTCACCTTTATTGTGGTTCTGCAACTCAACCAGAAGTCATACTAGAATTGGAAGGAAAGGTAGTCATCTGGTCCAGAGGGGGTCCTCTACACATAGCCCATAACACTGACTCTATATCTGAAAGGTGACTTTTAAAATATATTTTTTATTTTTTTTACCAAATACATGTAATAAAAAATGTCCACATGAGCTTTCCTAAATTATAGGATCCAACTTTTCTTCCTCTCTTTCTTCCCTTCCTCCTCCCAGGGCTGGCAGGAGATTTCATCCAGGTTATGTATGCATTACTATGCAAAACATATTTCCATATTGTTCATTTTTTTAATGAGTAATCTTACAAAACCAAAACCTCAAAACATAAACCCTAACCCTAAGGGTCAGACATGTAGAAGAATGTGGAAGGCCAATTGGAGAAATAGGGTCTTTGATAGGGCCTTTTATCTGGATACCTATCATGATCAATACAGCTAATACAGCTCTGTGATTGATTCTAGTAGCCTAAACCCGAAAGACTGGGCCACTAACAGGTTGGTTAATCCAAAATAATTGACCCCTCCTGGAAGCTCCTTTCTTGGAAGTCGTCGAGAGAAACAGAGTCTATAATAGATATTTTATCTGGACCCCATTATAAGATCAAGGACAGATAATACTGCATGTTTCATCTTTCTGCCCTACAAGTCAGGACGCAGTCCAGATGGGTTATCAGATAAAAATCTGAAACTCCTCTCTTTGATTCCTTTTATGATCCACACCTTTTCTTATTGAAAAGCATTATAATCTAATTTTCTAGGATAACTTTAGGTTTTTAGTAAACCAGCACTTAGTGAGTTAAGAGCCTTTTTTCACTTAGCAGAGTAAAGCTTCAGCTGTGGGTATATCTCTCTAACTGCTCCAGGTGTCCCAAGGTCACAGAGTGGCAAGCTCAGGCAAAATTCCACTTTAGATAAAGTGAGGCTCATTTTTAACTTTGGGACTTTTTCTCATCTGGCATTATCTTCATGAGAAAATTCTTTGTAAAATTATAACTTTATTATGCTTTGTAAAACAATATACCAATCATGAGTTAATTCTCTATCTGCATAGCCACAAACTCCTGTGTGCTGTGTGTGAAAGGGGTTTTTTGAATACTGTATAGAATAAATCTCAAGCTCATTGCCGGTAGGAGGAGCAGCCTTGAGCTGACAGAAAGATGGTCTCCAGCTTCATTCTTTCTCATCTAAACCATCCCCTTATCAGATTCCTGGAGCAGTTGGATAGCTTTCAACAGAAGAAGAATCAAGAGAGAATAGTGTAATGAAAACCCTGTGAAAAGAAAGAATCCAAAAGGAGAGGGTAGTCAAGAATGTCAGATACCAAAAAAGAGTCCAAGACAGATGAAGATTCAATCAGTCAAAAGATAGAGAAAAAGTCATCAGCTATTACAAGTAAGGGATTCCCTGGTAACTTCGGAAAAAAGAGTAGAGAGATAGAAGCCAGATTGCAAAGGGAGTGCATGAAAGGAGAGATGGAGACAATTAATAGAAATAGATTTTTCTAGGAATATGGCAGTAAAAGAAAAAGAGCTTAAGGAAATGGTAAATTCTATAGTGTTGTTTTTTTAAAAGATGGAGGAAATTAGGTGGTATTTGTAGGTAACAGGAAACATTAGATATGGAGAAATTAAAGGTTTGGAGGGAGATGAATAGGAGGGCATTCAGCTGGAGAAGAAGAGATTAGCTAAAGGGAACCTCTACCTTGTTTCTAGTTCTTTACTACACACAAGTGCCACTATGAATATTTTGGTAAACAGAATCTTTCTTTCTGCCTTTGACTTCCTTGGAAAATATACTTAATTAGATGCTTAAATATTGCAAATGCTGGATCAAAGAATATAGGCATTTTAGTCACTTTCTTAGCATAATTCCAGATGACTTTGCAAAATATTTGGACCATTCACAGCTCACCAACAGGTGTTTTATCATGTCTATTTTCTCATTGGTCCACCACCACCACCGTCTATTTTTATCATCATCGCCAATTTGCTTGGTGGGAAAGGAGTTTCTCAAGCTTGTTTATTTTTTATCCCCATTTATCCTACTATTAGTGGTGCAATCTTTCATATCATTATTAAAAGGTTCCAGCTCCTAATTTGAAACCTAACTCTTATATCATATTTCCTTTATGAGGAAACTGTTAATACCTTCTAAGCTGACAAATCAATTAAACTAATCTGTTTTTGTTTTTCAGTCATTTCAGTCATATCCCATTCTCTGAGACCCCATTTGAGATTTTCTTGGCAAAGATACTGGAGTGGTTTGCCATTTCCTTCTTTAGCTCATTTAACAGATGAAGAAACTGAGGCAAAAGGTTAAGTGGCTTGCCCAAGGTTACATGCCTAGTAAGTATCTGAGGCTAAATTTGAACACAGGTCTTCCTGACTCCTGGCCTGGAACTTTACTACACCACCTAGCTACCCCTTTATGTCTTCCAACAAATTGTAAACTCAATATATCTTTGAAACTCTGCAGAGCATAGTACACTGTGTTATGCACGGTGAGTGCTCAGTAAATGCTTGAATGAATGAATGAACTATTGCATTAATAAAAATAATGTATTGGGAAATATTCTTGAACGCTCTCTCGGCCTCTTTCACAGGGTACATATCCTTTCATAGTCCCCCATGACTTGCTGGTCCATTAGCAGTACTCTCTCCCCAATCAATAAGAATTCAATTTGGTTCACAGGAAGTCACTTGGGGGCTACAGCAGTCTGCTACATAAATAAAACAAGTTCTCTCTCTTTGCAGGTAAGGGAAGGGGCACCCACAGCCTAACAGGATTTACTAAATTCAGCCTAGTAAAGCATGGACATGGAAGAAAAGAAGCCCTTACTTTCTCTTTTTTTAAAAAATGGTAGGGAAAACCAGAAGTGTCTGAAACTCCTATCTCATCATTACAACACTCCAAAAAACAAGGTTGGGTAACTTCATTTAGTGCCAAGAAGTTCAAGAAATATTCCATGCCTGCCCTCAGGATTTATCACCTGATATAATGATAGGGCATTTCACTATCAGAAGCTGAAATACTCCTTCATTTAGATATCTTTTTCTGAAATCCCTTCTCTTCTTACTGGCTTTTACCCATGCTGCCACAGCTTGTTCATTCATCCCTAGGAACATGCCTTCTATCGGATTCTAACCCCTAACTTCTCTCAATTTAATAAGAATTGGAGATGTGTAAGTGAGAAATAGCCAGGGATAATGGTTAGCGAGCTGGCTTCAAAGACAGAAAGACCAAAGGTCAAGGCCTGCCTCTGACACATACCAGCTCTGTGACTCAGGGCATGTGACAATGCCTCATCATCCAGGCAACCTCTAAGACTACACATTTCAGGGGACGTGCCAACTCGCATAGAGAGGGGGAATCTTCTTAACTGGGAATTTCCTAAGCCAAAGAAACCATGCGTCCCAGACCTTATTCTATAGACATATATACTATACAGTGCATGGTGCAAATTACAAGAACTTTCATTTCCGTAGTAAAATCAATAATAATAGTTTGCATGCAAAGTCCTTTAAGGACACAACTTGATTTGAGCCTCTCAATAAAAATGAGAGGTAAGAACTATAACAGCTATTAATATCCCAGTGCTTCATGCAGTGCCTGGTATATAATAGTTTAATAACTACAGTAGTTATATACTAGTTAGATATAGTTACAGTTAATATAGGAGCTTTAATAACTATATTAATTACATATTAATTATGTATAGTTAATATAATAGGAGCTTAATAACTAAATTAATTATGTACTAGTTAGATATGTTTATATACTAGTTATAGTTCATATAAAAGGAGCTTAACTATATTAATTAGATGCTAGTTATAGTTAACATAGTCAGAGCTAAATAATCATATTAATTAGATACTAATTAGATACGTTTATATACCAGTTATAGTTAAATAGTAGGAGTGTAATAATTATATTAATTATATACTAGTTATAGTTAATATAATAGGCACTTAATAACTATGTTAATTATATACTAGTTAGATATAGCTATATACTAGTTATAGTTTGTACAAAAGGAGTTTAATAACTATATTAATTATATGCTAGTTAGCATAGTAGGAGCTTAATAACTATATTATTTAAATGCTAGGTATAATTAATATAGTAGGAGCTCAATAACCATATTAATTATATACTAGTTAGATACATTTATATATCAGTTATAGTTAATATAGTAGAAGCTCAATAATTATATTTATTATATACTAGTTATAGTTAATATAATAGGAGCTTAACTAAATTAATTATATATTAGTTAGATATGGTTATACACTAGCTAGATATAGTTAGCATAGTAAGAGCTCAATAACTATATTATTTATATACTAGTTAGATATACTTAATGTAGTGGGAGATTAATAACTGTTAATTATATACTAGTTAGATATGGTTATAGACTAGTTAGATATAGTGAATATAGAAGGAGCTTAGTAACTGCACTAATTACATACTAGTTGGATATGGTTATACACTAGTTATAAATAGAGTAGGAGCTTAGTAACTATATATTGCATAGTTACTAAGGTTATATATAATGTATAGTTAGATAAGGTTATATATAATGTAGTAGGAGCTTAACTATACTATATGCTAGTCAGATATAGCTATGTACTAGATATATAGTTAAAACAGTAGCTTAATAACTATAGTAGTTATATACCAGTTATATAGTTAATAATTATATTGGAGCTTAATAACTGCTAATTTTCAATATTCATTTTATAAATGAAGAAACTGAGTCTCAGAAAGGTTAAGAGATTCCCTTCCCCCCAACAACAATCCTTTAAGGCTGATAGTTCAGGGATTATTATCTCATTTTACAGACAAAGAAGCAGATTCAGAGGGGTTGTGATTTACCCATGGCCACAGAGCCAGGGGCATGAGGGCAGCTAGTTGGTACAATGGATGGAGCACTGGACTTGGAACCAGGAACCATTCTCTTTCGGAGTTCAAATCCTACTTCAGGCACTTACTAGCTGGGTAATCCTGGGCAAGTGACTTAATCCTTATTTGCCTGAGCTCCTCAGCTGTAAAATGGGACACAATAGAGAAGGAAATAGCAAATTATTCCAGTAACTTTGGCAAGAAAATCCTACAGAAAAATATGCATGGGATCATATAGAGTTGGATACTACTGAGCTTTGAATCCAAGTTACTTGACTATAATACACGCAGCATATTTTCTATCATATTAGGTGATTCCATTTATTTATTTTAAAAATCCTTCCATCTTAGAATCAATATTATGTGTTGATTCCAAAGCAGAAGAGTAGTAAAGGCTAGGCAAAGGAAGTTAAGTGGCTTCCACAGGGTCACCCAGCAGGATAGAGTGCCAGACCAGGAGTCCAGAAGACTCATCTTCCTGGATCCCAACCTGACCTCAGACACTTCCTAGTTGTGTGATCCTGGACAAGCTACTTAATCCTGTTTGCTCAACCCATTCCCTTCTCTCTTAGGAGTGGTCACTAAGACAGAAAGGATTTAAAAATAATAATAATACTTTAGAGTTTATAAATTTTGCTATTTTACCTCAACAAACACTGCGTATATTACCTCATTTAATTCTCATTAATAATGCTGTGAGGTTGGTAACACAAGTGTTATTGCCCTCATTTAATACATGAGGAAGCGAGGCTAGGTCACGTGACTCGCCTAAGGTCATTCCATGACCGGTCCTAAGAAATCCAGATAGCGGAGCCCGATCCCATCCTCGCCCCCCCCCCCCCCCCGAACTTCTCATCTGCACCTGCAGAGAAGGACAGGGCCTCGATTTCCTGCAGCGTCCTGAGTAAGGTGACCTTATTTCAAGACTTCATGCTAAGAAATAAAAAAAATTAAAACACCAGCAATTGCCCAGTTCCATGCCGTTGGGGTTGTTTTTCTGGCCTGTGTTTAAGCCATCCACCTAGCCCCGTTTCTGCTGGCTAAGCCACTGCGGGAATGAGAGGCCCTTTTTTCTGATCCATGTTTTCATTTTGCGCAGTTTGGCTTTGCTCGTCCAGTGGGTGGATTTAGAGCGCGTTAGAAGAGGCCAGTGTGAATCTGGGACCTGGTCTGTTAGGGAGACACTCGCGTCCTCTCACTGGTATCTCGGCAGGATCTCTCTGGCATCCCCCGGGGCTCCGGGAGTCCTTGAGAGCCAGCCTGGGGCGGGCCAACACTGACTCAAGGCTTCCTCAGAGCCCTGCTTTTACCCACAGCTCTGGAAGACTCAGGAACTCTGCCTGGCTGGGATTCCAAAAGGCAGGATGAAACCTGCCATCCGCCTCCTGAGGCAGGAGACGCTTTCAGTCCCTGGGCAGAGTGAGTCACGTGGCTGCCAGTAATCTACAGCATTCATGATACACACACTATCTACAGGGGGCACATGTCATATTGGGCGCGTGTACACTATATGCAGAATATATATCATGTGTGCTATATATGCCATAGGTATAACATGATACACATCTACTATGTATAATACTCTAATAGTCTATTTTATAACACAATGTGCATATAATAGGTATGATAAAAACATGTGGTATATTGTATAATATCCAATATGTGTAATGTACCTGTGTTATTTTTATATTATACAATATACTATACATCTAATATAATATACACATGTTTTATATTCATAACATGCACTATACAGCTAACATTTATACTATATACATATCACAAAATACAATATAATCTAATATTCATAATATGCATATCAGTTATGTACCATAACATATACTATGCATCTAATATGTATAATATACATGTTTTATATCATAGCATACAACAGACATCTAATACTAAAAATATATGCATGTTATGTATCACAACATACAATATAATGGATTATAAACTGTTTTATGTCATGATATACAATATAATCTAATTATAATACACACATGCTATGTATCATAACATACAACACATCCAATATTTAAAATATACACACATTATATATCATAACATACAATGTAATCACACTTACAATATACAAATGTTATATATCATCACATACAATACAATCTAATATTTATAATATACACATGCTATGTATCATAACATACAATATAATCAAATATCTAAAGTATGTGTTATATTTGTCATACAATATAATCTAATATTCAACATATATGCACATGTTAGATAACATGTAACACAACACAATATTTATGTGTGTGTTTTCTATCATGACAATATAATATGTTATTTATAATATACACACATTTATAGGTCATGGCATACAATATAATGTAATATTTATAATACACACATTATATGTCATAATATGTAATATTTATAATATATACACATATATCCTAATGTACAATACAACCTAATACTTATACACACAGCTATGTATCATAACATGCAATATACATCTAATATTTAAAATATACACATGGTATATGTCATCACACAATATAATCTAATATTTATAGTATGCATATTATGTATTATAGCATATAATATACATCTAATATGTATAATGTACACATAGACTATATAACACAATATACATCTAATTATGTAATATAAACATATAGTATATATAGTGCTATATATCTAGTATGTATAAAATACATACATGTCTAAATGATATATAATGTTGAAGGCAGCTACATGTTCCAGTGGATACAGTTATGGGCCTAGAGTCAGGAAGACTAATCTTCCTGAGTTTAAATCCATCTTCAGACAATAACTGTGTGACTCTGGATGAGTCACTTAATCTTGTTTGCCTCAGTTTCTTCATCTGCAAAATGAGCTGGAGAAAGAAATGACAAACCACTCCATTATCTTTGCCAGTAAAATCCCAAATGTCATAAGGAGTGTGATATAACTGAAACAACTACACAACACCACCAAAATTTCACAGTACCTATGTACATATGCAATGTATATAAGTGTATAGAATATATAGGCATTATATACTATAAGGATGATATTAGAAAATAAGTATTATTTTATTAGTTTAGAGAAGTAGAGAGGTTGGCTTGAGGAAAAATTGAAGTTTCAAATAGAGCAGAGAGAGAGGGTTAATTTCAACTGTTAGCAGTTATAACCGTTTTTCTATGACAATTACATGCTCTGGGTAGGACATTCTGAGAGTGGGCTTTTGGCGGTTGACAGAGCCACATGCAGCTTCTTTTCTCTCTCAGGGCTAGAGATGGTAACATCTTTGCCTCTCTCTATCTCTGTCTGAGAGAAAGACTTGAAGGAGTGAAGTGTTTTCTTTTCCAACTTGGGAAACACTATTCATTTATCTGTTACTGTCTATAGATTGGTTAAACTCTAAAAAGACCAAAGAAGACCTGGTCTTTGGTTTGGACTCTGAGTCTGTTAAGGCTCAGAGTCCTAACCTGATTCTTGTGGAGACTCAACCAGCTAGACTTGGTTATCTTTATAACTTAAAGGTGAAGTTAAGAGTTATAGTGATAATTTTAGTTAGAATAGTATAAATTTGGTTAGTAAGATCAGGGAGGATTAGTGTAGCCTGTGAACCACAGGAGAAGCAGTTCCTTGTGGAACCTGGAAGTTTATTTGGGTGGAATTAGAATCCCTTAGAATTAGAAATCCTTTTACCCTTATATATATTTAAAATAAATAGTTTATTTTTCTTAAACAAGAGTCTCTTTAGCATTCCTTGCATCTGGCCCTGAAGGGAAGTTCGTCTTTGAGCTTCACTTCACTTACCACTGAAGATACTTTTGAATACCATCTATCAAATGTATCTAGAAACATTTCGAACCTTTATTTCCTCGGTCATTGTCCTTATTTTTGTGTCTGCTCCATTATGATTTTTACAATACACAGCTATACAATATAATATTAGACATGTAATATCAAATACACATATAATTATATAGGCCTACATAGATTATAAACATATATATCACTATAACATTACATGTGTGTATTATATGCAACAATTGTATGTAATTATGTACACACATGGCTCATTCTGCACTCTGAGACTTTTACCCCTCTATCAGAAAGTGGGTAGTATGTTTCATCAAAATGTTTTGAGGGGGCCGCTGGGTAGCTCAGTGGATTGAGAGCCAGGCCTAGAGATGGGAGGTCCTAGATTCAAATCTGGCCTCAGACACTTCCTAGCTGTGTGACCCTGGGCAAGTCACTTGAACCCCATTGCCCACCCTTACCACTCTTCTACCTGGGAGACAATACACAGTATTGACTCCAAGACGGAAGATAAGGATTTAAAGAAAATAAAAAGTGTTTCAAAATCCTTGCTGGTCTTTATACTAGTCAGAATTCAAAGTTAGTTATAAAGCATTTTTAAAATGAATCCCATATACCCAGTTTTTTATATAATACATACATATATATGTACATATATACCTACATATTATATGTAACTTTGTTCAGTCAATTTCAATCATATCTGACTCTTCATGACCTCTTTTGGGGGGTTTTCTGGACAAAAATACTGGAGTGGTTTGTCAATTCCTTTTCTAGCTCAATTTATAGATGAGGAAATGGAAGCAAATAGGGTTGAGTGACTTTCCCGGGTTCATACAACTAGTGTCTAAGGCCAGATTCCAACTCAGGAAGATGAGTCTTCTTGCTTCCAGACCAGGCACACTATTCAATTGGTGCCACTTGGCTGCTTCACTACATGTAATACACAATACATTTATATCATTTACAATATACATGTATGTGTATGCATATAGACACACATTTCTATCTATATATCTCTTTTAGCTATGTCCACTATTTTGCTTTCCCATTGTGGAAAGTTAATATTAATTTGTACCCTTTTTTGGCCAGGAAAACAAACTTTTTTTTAATTTTAAAGCTCAGTTTGATCTTACACTGAACTTTCTAGCTGGCTTCTCACCTGAGGCTAAGGCAGGGTAGAGAACATTTTTTTGGTTTTTGTGTAAACAAGGATTCTCTTAGTTAAAGAAGTCTTGGCCATCCTGGGAAACATTCCTGCTATGCAGCTATTCTAAATGTCTTATGGTTACTCCCCTGAAAGCCCCACCTCTTGTCCTGATTGACAACTGAGAGCTCCCGTCAGAGAGACTTGGGAAAGGAACATCACAAAGATTGATGGAGAGATGGGAAGTGATCCCTTTTTCCCAGGAGCCAGGGACTCAGGAGGGTGTGCTGCCTGACTCTGGGCTGGCTCAGCCTGCTTGTGGAGGAGGTGGCTGAAGCTGAAAGAGCTGGGTGGCCACACAGAACTCATTCCCCTCTCTCTCTGGCCCACTTTTTGCTATTTAATAAATAATAATTGTAAAATTAAGATAGTCTCTAGAAAATATTAATCATAACATTATTCATACACATAGCAAGAATTTGTTTTTCTTTTATTCCCAAATGTAGAAGGAGAGCATGAGTGTGGATTTTTAATGATTGAAAAAATTTTAATTGAAAAAACACACCACTTTTCCCTCCATGAGTCTCAATTGATTTGGAAAATATATCTTTTATTCCTCCATGACCATACTTTAGTATACTTAAATATTTTGTGACTATGCATACTTAAGTCTGCAATTGTTCTTTGAGCTGAAGTGGTATCCTGAGGACAGCTGATTAGCCCAATAGAAGGAAAAGTTGTTTGTTTTTGGAATCAAGAGCATAAGGTTCAGACCCCAACTCTGATGCTTAGTACCAGTATGACCTTGGGCAAATGACTTAACCACTCTCCTCCTTGATCAACTTATTTGTAGAGTGAAAAGGTTGGCTTTCATGGCTTCCAAATTCCCTTCCAGCCCTACAGCTGAGTCTATAAAAACTTTCTCTGCCTTTGTGTGAGTGGAAAAATAAATTTGGATCATCTCACTGATAGCATAAATAGCCTAAGCTATTGTTCATTCTGCAAGGTCTTTGTATGATGGTTATTATCTTTATGGCTCTGATAACGTAGGTGTCACTCATTATATAAGACAGGCATTCCTGAAACATTGATCATAAGCGGGGTTAGATGAAAAAACAGTAGGCCCTAAGCTTTGACTGCTAGCAGAAGCAGTACAGAGAAGTAGAAAGAATCCTAGACTTGGGTTTCAGTCCCAGTTCTGCCAATCATTAGCTGTGTGATTGTGAGATAAGTCATTTACTCTCTGAGCCTATATAATAGATGGTTATTAACATAATACTGGGCAACTAAGTGGCACAATGGATAGAGTGTCAGATCTGGAGTCAGCAAGACTCATTCTTGAGTTCAGATCTGGCCTCAGATACTTACTAGCTGTGTGACCTTAGACAAGTCCCTTAACCCTGTTTGCCTCAGTTTCTTCAGCTGTCAAGTGAGCTGGAGAAGGAAATGGCAAATCACTTTAGCATCTTGCCAAGAACATCCCCCTAAAAGGGATCACAAAGAGTCATACTCCACTGAAAAAACAACCAAAGAACATAATAATAATGGTTATGATCTTCTTCATGGGATAATAGTGAGAAAACAGACTTTAAGTTACAAAGTATTCTAGAAATTCAACCTGCATCCTGTCATCCTGTGCCAAGGACATACCACATGCCAATGGAGGAAATTAATGAAATTTAAGAAACTTCATGGAAGAAGTCAGTCTTGTGGCAAGGAGAGTGTCTGTCAGAAGAGTGAAAGTCAGAAGGAAGGAAGGAAGGAAGGAAGGAAGGAAGGAAGGAAGGAAGGAAGGAAGGAAGGAAGGAAGGAAGAAGCTTGTATAAGAGAAATGTTATGGAGATAAAAATCCAGATTAGCCACTGAGGGTATATGAAGGATGAGAATGAAGAACTCTAGGATAAAGCCCTGAGGGACTGGGAAACTGAGATAGTAATAGGAAAGTTAGGAAGAGAGGAAGGATTGAAGAGAAAGTGGATTGAGAGGCAGGCCTAGAGACTGGAGGTCCTAGGTTCAAATCTGACCTCAGACACTTCCTAGCTGTGTGACCCTGAGCAAGTCACTTGACCCCCATTGCCTAGTCCTTACCACTCCTCTGCCTTGGAATCAATACACTGTATTGACTCTAAGAAGGATAGTAAGAGTTTTTTTTTTTTTTAATGATGATAGGTCCAGTCTGGTATATTCTAGACCAGGGATGGGCAAACTTTTTTAAAAGGGGGCCAAAGGAAAGGAAATGCTCATCTGTCAGTCTGTTTCTAAGGCAACTCTTTTGAAGTTTCATTGTATTGTATCCTACTCATTGTATTCGTCAGATTAGGAATAATGTCTCACTCTGGCCAGATGGAACATTTCAGAGGGCCACATCTGGCCCTCAGGCTGTAGTTTGCCCATCATTGCTGTAGATCTACACAGAACCAGACCTCACTAGGAACTGGTGCTGTTTGATTGATTATGGATATGTGGTCTACTGAAATTGTTATTTCATCTATCTAAACTTATAAAATAAACACCATAATTGTTAAGCATACTTTTTTGTGTCATTTCAGAATCATAATACTTGTGCTATATTTACTTGCCTAGATGTTTCTGTTTGAATTCAACGTCTCTGAGAATTATTTTGTTGTTTTAGTATCCCCAATGTCTAGTATAAGGATTGGTACATAATAAACACTTAATATATGCTTTAAAAAATGAATTGAGAATTTCTCTCTTCCTGTTTTCTTTCTTTCTAATTAACGATATATATCTTGAAATTTAATAATTTACACATAGAGAGGCCCTCTAATAATCAGAACTCCTACACCCTAGCTTATTTATATCTTTTATATGGCTCATACTACTCACAAAGAGATCCTTGTAAATTGGTGTGGTATAATAGAAAGAATACTGAATTTGGAGTCAAGAGGAAGGAAGCAAGCATTTATGAAGTATGTACTATGTATCAAGCACAGTGCTAAGCACTTTACAAATATTATCTCATTTGTGAGGAAAGTGCTGTGATTAGCCCCATTTTATAGTTGAAAAGATAGAGATGAAGTGACTTGTCCAGGATCACATTGTTAATACTGTCTGAGGTGAAACTTGTTCTTAGGTAATTCCATTGGCAGCCTGGTGGCCCAGCAGTTAGACTGCCAGTCCTGGAATCATGAAGACTCATCTTCCCAAGTTCAAATCTGGCCTCAGACACTTACTAGATATATGACCCTAGGTAAGTCACTTAACCCTGGTTGCCTCAGTTTCCTCATCTGTAAAATGAACTGGGAAAGGAAATGGCAAACCACTCAGGTATCTTTGCCAAGAAAACCCCAAATAGGGTCACAACGAGTTGGGGATGACTGAAAAACAACTAAACAACAACAAAAAACTATGTGCTGAGCCACCTAATTATCTGGGTTTGGTTCTTTGCTTTTCTAATCACTATTCTGTGACTGGATAAATCATCTGTCTCAACCTCAGGTTTTTTCATTTGTAAAATGAGGAAGGTAGTCTAGCTGGATTCCAAGATCCCATCCAGTTCTAAATCCATAACTCTAGTTCTATTTTCTCATAATACAATCATATACAACTCTCCATGATTCTATGGATTTTTGTCCATGGATTTTATTTGGCAAAGATGCTGGCATGGTTTGTCATTTTCTTCTCCACTGTGTCCCCATTTTATAAGTGAGAAATTGAGGCATATAGGGATTAAGACTCTTGCCCAGGGTCATATAGCTAGTAAATATCTGAGGTCAGATTTGAACTCATATCTTCCCAGCTCCAGGTCTGGTGCTCTATCCATTGTACCATCTAGCTGCTCCATTTTCTCATTAACTCATGTTAAATAAAGGAATATACTGAAACTATCCCTAATCCATTCAATGTAGTCTAGTAATAAAATGTCTATGTGAGAATGGTTGTAATTTTTACAGTATCAGAGAAACTTAGAGTAGGAAGGCATTTTGACATGATACAGCCCTATTTTATAAATTGGGAGATGGAAGCCCAAAGAAGCTCATGTAGACAAGTTTTATTTGTCCTAGATAGGCTTTAAGCAAAGGGTGAATGACTACTGGATGGTCAAGGATATGAATTGTTACAGTTCTGTCATGTTCAACTCTTCATAACCCCATTTGATATTTTCTTGGAAAAACATTGGAATGGTTCCCCATTTCCTTCTTCAGCTTATTTTACAGATGAAGAAACAGAGGCAAATAGGGTTAAGTGACTTGACCTGCATCAGTAAATGAAATGTTTTCATGAAAATGTTTTTTCTCTAAGCATATTAGAGCAACATTTCACATGCCACTTAGGATCACAGGGCCAGATTTAGATCTGGAAGGGGCCTAGAAGTCACCTACTTCAATCCCTTCAGTTTACAGCTGGGAAATTAATTCTAGAAAGAGATTACTGCAAGATCATGTGGGTAATAAGTGTCAGAGGAGGCAACTGAACCCAGACCCTGGGACTCAGAGCCAGTGTTTTTTCCATTGTTCCATGTTGGTCATGTTCTTTTTTTTGGAACCAAAAGAGACACAATAATAATAATTTAGCTTTACATATATATTTTCCTCAAGTCAAAATTCCAAAGTTAACATCACATTTATCTTCACAAGATTACTGTGAAATAAATAGGAGAAAGTATTATTAAGTTCATTTTATAGGTAGGAAAACTTCAAGAGTGATGGCTGATCATGAACAGACTTGGATTTTGTGGCTGTGTGCTCTAATGAGGAGGTCCCATGGGTCTTCTCTACCTAATGCTAAATGAGATAAATCTCCCTTGGGATCAGTGTTGTTGTTGTGACTAAGTTTCTTCTTCATGTTTTTAAGTCCTCAGCATCAAGAACACATAAATAGAAGGTGCCCGTTATCTAAAAATCCATTACAGTTTGTTGTGTTTTTTGGTTTTTAAAAGCACTTTCAAGTAGAACCAGAGAATTTACAATGGTGGAACTCTTAAAATCCAGATCTCCTTGACTCCTTGCCAGCATGATTCTATCCCATTTGATTTTCATGAAAACCTGTGAGTTAGGCAGAACAGACATTATTATCCTCATTTTTCATTTAAGGATACTTTAGAGAGGTGATATGATTTACCCAAAAGACCATGTGGTGAATAAGCAGTAGAGACAAGATTCATATCCAAGTTGCCCAATTTAAGGCTTATTTGTCTGTCTACCACATTGTGGTTTGGGATGCCATAGAATACCACCAATCACATCAACCTCAGTATTCAAGGACAGAAACTTTGTTTTTCACTTTTATTTAAAAGGCCAACTTTCCAAAGAACATTATTCTATAATTCAATTTATTAAGTGAGTCATATATACCAGGCACTATGCTAAGTGCTGGGTATAAAAATGATATGCTACAGCTAGGCTGTACAGTAGCTTGTACTAGGATTAAAATCAGGAGAATCTGAGTTTTAATTCCATCTCAGACATCTCAGTCTTTGTGACCTTGACCAAAGTGACCTTTGCCTCAGTTTGCAAAATGAGGATGATAATAATAGCACTCTCTCCCTAAGGCTGTTGTGAGGCTGACATGAGATTATAATTGTAAAGTGCTTAACACAGTGCCTGCCACACAACAAATGCTACATAAATGTATGATATAGGGCTGTGAGATGGTGCAGTGGATAGAACTCTGGGCATCACTTAATTCCCATTTGCCTCAGTTCCTCATCTATAAAATGGGGACATGCTGGAGAAGGAAATGGCAAACCACTCCAGAATATTTGCCAAGAAAGCCCTATGGACAAAATCTATGGTGTCACTTTGAGTCAAACATGGCCGAACAACAATAACAATGTAATAATTATTATTAAAGACAGTTCCAAGCCCTCAAAGACCTTACAGTGGATTGGGGGAAGACAACACACAAAAGGAAACTGGAGAGGGAGAGGGGAACCAGAGATCATGATGTTCTTTAGAGTCCAAACCAAGGAGAACTTGCTGATGGAAAGTAGAGAGCTACCTGGAAAATTCTGAAAGTTTCAAGACCTCTAGAAAGGAAGATTTTGGAAGAAATTTAGAGCTCTGCCCTTTAACCCTTTAATCAGAGGGATGAGGCCATTTTAGAGTTGAGAAGGTAACCAGAAATGGAAAAACTGATTCTATCCCTATCCAGCATGATATAAGATTTCAGCTGAATAGCTTATCCTGGGTGTAGGTAACAGATACAAGAATCTTTTTTTCTTTATCTCTAATAACTGAAGCAGTGTAGGATTTTTTTAGATTTTATTTTATGTTTATTATGATACAAAACACACTTCCATATTGGCCATTATTGTAAAAGCACACTCACAGAAAACCAAAACCCCCAAATAAAACCATAACTGATATGAAAGACAGTATACTTTGATCCCCATCCATCCAATTCCAACAGTTCTTTTTCTAGATGTGGATAGCATTCCTTATCATATGATTTTCAGGACTGTCACAGATTAGTGCATTGCTGAGAAGAGCCAAGTTTTCAGTTGATCATGGTACAATATTGCTGTTACTGTGAACAATATTGACCAGGTTCTGCTTATTTCGATCTATATCAGTTCATGTAGATCTTTCTAATTTTTTCTCAAATCATCACTATAGTTACCACAATTTGTTCAGCCATTCCCTAATTGATAGACATCCTCTTAATTTCTAATTCTTTACCAACACAAAAAGAAGCTATAAGTATTTTTGTACAAGTAGGTCTTTTCCCTATGATCTCTTTGGGATACAGTCCCAGAAGTGGTATTATAGGATCAAAGGGTATGCACAGTTTTATGGCCCTTTGGGAATTAATTCCAAATTGCCCTCCAGAGTGGTTGGATGAGTTTTACAACTCCACAAGCAATACATTAATGCACCAGTTTTGCCCCATCCCCTCCAACATTTTCCATTTTCCTTTACTGCCATAATTGGCCAATCTGATAGGTATGAAGTGGTTTTTTAAATTTTCATTTCTTTAATCATGAGGGATTTAGAACATTTTTTCATATTATTATTGATAGTTTTGATTTCTTCATGTGAAAATGAAACAATGTGATATTAAGAGAGGGGCACTGTGACTTAATGTCAGAAGAAAGTGGTCTTCAATGCGTTTCTGGGCCTCAGTTTCCTCATCTGTAAAAATGAGGATTTCAGACTCTAAAAAGGAATAAGGACTCTAAAGTCCATTCCTAGTTCTTAATTCCATGTTCTATTTGGGATAAATACAAGGCTTGTGACTTTATTGGTAAAGCTGAAGAAATGCCTTCTACTAATGCAGTCTATAACTTAAAATATCTGCCACTTGAAAAAGAATTGGAAATTAAAGAGATGTCCATCTCTTGGGGAATGGCTGAACAAACTGTGGCACATAATGGTGATGGAATACTATTGTACTATAAGAAATAATGAGCAGCATAACTTCAGAAAAAACTTGAAAAACCTTTATATACTGATGCAGAGTGAATAAGCAGAACCAGGAGAACATTATTCACAGCAACAGCAATATTGTGGAATGATCGAATGTGATAGACTTTGCTATTTTTGGAAATACAATGATCCAGGACAATTCTGAGAAACTTATGACAAAGAATCATCTCTACCTCCAGAGAAAGAACTGTTGGAGTCAGAATGCATATCAAAGCATATGGTTTTTCACTTGTTTATTTTTTATGTTTGGGAGTTTTGGTTTTATAAGATTACTTACAAAAATGAACAATATGGAAATGTTTTGTGGGATAATACATGCATGATCCAGCTCAAATTGCACCCTGAGGGGGAAGGGAAGGGAGGGAGGGAGATAAATTCCATCGTATAACTTAGTAAAACGTGTGTGGAAATTTATTACAGGTAATTGGTAAAAAAAATTAAATTAAAATAAAGAAATGCATAAAATCTCTACCACTTAAGCAAGAAATTCCACAGGTTCATAAGAGCAGTATGCTGTTGGGACAAGATTTGAATCTAGGTCTTCATGGTTCCAAGGTCAGCTCCCTTTCCAGGATAGAATGCTGCATCTTTTGTTTGGTGTGAGGACAAATACATTTTAAATTCAGATTCTTTTTCCTCCTTCCCAAATGCCTTCTTTCTGATTATGTTGGTAGTTAAACATGTGCCAGGTAAACCCTGTTTATTGACTCTTATAGACGCTGAAGGTAGTTTAGTGAGCTGGGTAGAAGCCAGAGTTCCAGTGGGCTTCCACACTCCCCAGCTGGGAGACTTGCGCCCCCAGGCAACTCTGTTAGTCTTGGAATTACAAAAAACTCGCCTACCCCCTGCTAGTAAAGGAAGTTTCTAGGAAAGGAGTTCCGCCCCTTCCCCCTCCACTTAAATAATTTAAAACAGGATTTTTAAAAAAGAAAAGTTTAAAAAACTTTAAACAGAATTAAAAAAATTAAGCGTTGGGATAATATAACTTTTAAGTCAGTTGTAAGTTGTGCGCTGTAAGAGAAAGCGTACAGGCCTGTAGAATGAGGGGAATAAACCAGATTCCTGCTTGTTCTCTTTGTAGACCCAGATCAGCTGATAATTTGCTGTGTGACCTCGGAGAAGCGGATTCCCTACGGACATCAGTCCTGCAGACCCCCAGTTAAGAGCTTCCTCTCCCCACCCACCCTCCCGGACATTCATTCATTCACCTAGAAAACGCGTTGCTGCGGTTCCTGGGTACAGAGATAGCATTTCTTCCATCGGTGTGGGAGAGAGGGAAATGTTTTTACAGTCGGGGGAGAGGGATTACCCGATCCTCAAGAAAATCAAGTTTATTGTAACCTGACTAAATAAACAGCAATATAATCTAGTTCTTCACTTTTTCGTGGGGAGTAGTAGGTGGGAGAAGAAAGAAGGGAGGAAGGCAGAGAGGCTGCCCCATTTTTTTTCCTCTCTCTGTCCTTAGACCACACATTGTCTTTCATTCCAGAGCAGGACCCTCTTTTCTCATCTGGGGCAAGAGCTAAAGAATGATTTCATAGCACTCCCTCCGGGCTGCCAGGCAGGAAACGCTCCCAGCGCTCGGATAAGCCTGCCTTTGGAAAAACGAAAAAAAAAAAAAAAGGAAAGGAAAGGAAAAGGAAAAGGAAAAGAGAAAAAAAAAAAAGAACAAAGCCAGAAAAACTTGACCAGAGGCGCTTGCTCGGAGTCCAGTAGGATTTACTACAGGTTTCTAGTTTCCTAGAAACATGGATTCGACCCCCACATAGCAGGGTTAGTGGGCGGCGTTTTTAAATATATGCTAATACAGCTGACAGGCGGTGCAGCCCAGGCTCGCTCTCCCCTAGTTGTCCCTGACAGCGAACTGGGAGGGAGGAGAAGCGAGTGGAGGAGGCTGGGGCTCCGACGTGTGTGCATGGCCTTGGGCCGCCCCGGGGTCAGCCGAGCGGCAAAGTTCGTCCATGCTGGCCATTGTCTTTGTCATCCGGCAGTAGGGTAGACATGCGCCTCTGAGAATGGAGATCAAGGACTCCGGCAGCGTGGTTCTGACAGCCTACCATTCTTACGCCCCGTCTAGGATCCCCAGAATCGAAGCGAGCTTCGTGCCGGAGATCGCCGCCACCCCGCCGTCCGGCCACCCCATCAGCAGCAGGTAAAGCGCTTGGGAGGCTGGGATTCCGAGGTGAAGTTGGGCTGGGTTTGGTTTCGGTTTTGTGGCCTGGCGCTCGGTGGCTCCGGCATGCTAATGATCCCTTGGCCACTGATTAGGTTAGCTGCTTAGTCACCTTATCGTGCCTGGATTGTTGTTGCACATTCTTCCGTCCGCCTGCGTGCCGGGAGCTTGGTTAGACAGCTCTGCGAGTGTGTGTGTATGAGAGAGTGCGAGCGAGAGTGTGGGTGTGTGTGCGCGCACGCCTTGGTGAGAAATATTGGAGATTGTGTGTGTGTGAGCGAGCGCCTTGGTGAGAAATGGAATATTGGAGATTGATTAGCAACTGGCTACCCTTGCATCTGACTTGTGGAGAGCCAAACGCCGGGAAGAACGAACGGCGTTTAGACATAACCTCGGGGGAAAAAAGTTCAAAACAGTTTATTACACATTTTGGGGAGAAACCCATTATTCAACATTCTCAGAAAACTTTTAGGAGAACTCTTTTTAGTAACTTCTAGCACTTACAAAAGTGAAGTGGAAAATGTCTTTAAAAATTAAATACCAGTAGAAATGTTGCTCCTCCTCCCCAGTTCCCTCCCAGCAGATTGCTCCCCCTTCACTCTCATTCCTCCCCCCCCCCATCCCAGTCACGTAGTGAATTTGATTGGTCCTTATAACGCGTATGTACGAGGGTCAAGCACTGTGTTGCTCTTATATTCACTTTTTACCCGGAGATTTCTTCTCCAATTCCATGTAGTGAATTCGATTGGTCCTTATAACGCGGGTGAGGGTTAGCGCACTATTTGTTGTGTTGCTCTTCAGTTCACTTTTTACGCAGAGATTTCGTTCCTGTGAATTCGGTTGGTTCATAGAAGGCTGGTGAGAGTTAGGGCACTATTGTTTTGCTCTTACCTTTCCCCTGGCAAATGGAAGCGTTCTTGACGCCTTTTGTTTTGAAAGAGGGTCGGCAAAGGGGAACTTTTCTCCTAGCGTCCTTTGGTTGGAGTAAATCTAGGCTCTAACTTAAACGATTGTCTCACGTTTCAACTTTTTCTTCTTTTTCGAAGCCAGTGACACCTCCGTTTACCAGGCTAAAGGAGGGTCACCTAGGGAGGTGCGGCTTCCCGGTTGAAGTGTGACATTGACGAGGGAAGGGAAGAGTGTTTACAGAGGATGACACTTGGACAAATTGGGGAAGGGGAATTCACCAGGGAGGGCTTTTACTTAGGTGCAGGCAGTAATTCAGTCTTTATTTTCCTGCAGAAAGATAACAATCGCTAATCCTCTTCTTAGATCCCTTGAACTTTTCTTTAGTTATGTGACTATGATTACCTCTACTTTCTAATTTAATTGGCTCTTGAGGGTTTCAGGAGATTAGATCAACTCTGTTTTGAAGGAGTTAACTTTTGGCCTACACTCATAAGAATGCCTCCAAGAGAACCCTAGTGACTGTGGCAAACAAAGAAAATATTTCTTATCCAAAGAGCAAGTCCATTGAAATCATATTTTTACTCTATGGAAATGAGAAGGTGGCTTTTTGCTTTCCCCTGTTTCAGCAAATTATTTTAAAGCCAACTTGAAGATGTAAGTTGGTAGACCTGCTTTTCATGAGTCTTTAGAGTCTGCTCCATATTGCTAGTAGAAAGGATAATAGTGGCTGTGGATTAGCATACTTTAGAAGCTTGTCTCCTTAGTCAAGACTTGTATATTTTGAAAATGGCTCTGAGGTTGCTATCTTGTCTGTAATGTCCAGCAGCTGTCTGGTTGTAATGGCCAGATTCTGCCATATGGGCTCTCAGAAGCAACATCCATGTTTCCAAAGCAAGCTCTGGGGAGAGGGCTTATTAACGCAGCATGTGGCTTTGTGGAATGCATAATAGATGGAAGAAAAAAAGATTGAATGTTTTGCTTAGCATACAGTACAGCGGTCAATTTATTCTTGATGGTTCCAGATAGCAAGTCTCTGCTTCCATTCATCAGAAGAATGAATCTTTGTTGCTATCTTCCCTTCTGCACCATGGATTTGGGACTCTATATGCCTTTTTAAATTATCCTCCAAGAATATGATCCATTGGTTTCCAGCAGCTCCAGCCTAAGAGAGAACACCCTGTATTTACTGAGCCAGAGGCCATCATTAATCCTTTTGTCTGATAACTGAAAATAATCGAGTCTTAAGTTATTAACCTTTGACTTACTAACTGCTGATCAATAAACTCCTTCAGGGCAATCATTAGGATCTTTGTGTGCTGGTTGTAAAGAGAACTCTTCCCTCCTTTCATCTGATTGCTTGCCTTTTCTTAGGGCCAAGGTCAGAGTGTGCCTACTGAGCATCAAGTGGGATTTCCTGACTTTGCAAGAAACATCATTCTCAAGTTCTGCTTAATACATCCACTTCTTTTCTTTTCTTTAAAAAACAAAAACAAAAAATCCCCCTTACCTTCCACCTTAGAATCAATTCTGTACAAATCCATATCTTTTCTTTAAAAAATAAAAACAAAACCTTCTGTCTTAGAGTCAATACTGTGTTGGTTCCTAGGCAAAAGAACACTTAAGGGCTAGCCAATGGGGATTAAGTGACTTGTCCAGAGTCAGAGCTAGGAAGTATCCGAGTCAGATTTGAACGGGGGACTTCCTATATCTGGGCCTACCTCAATCCACTGAGCCACCAGACTGCTCCTCTAACAAATCCATTTCAAAGAAATATATTTCTCTTCAGGTCCTCCATGTATAGAATGCTGTCTGCCAAATTTATGGAGAGCCTGAGACAAAAAGTTGGGTTAAAACAACGACAAAAAACATATGGCAACATATCTTGGCATCAGTTAAAATAAGGCGTGGAATATGCAGAGAGCCAGTTGAAAAGAAACTTTTAGAGAAATATACAATTTCAGCCGCCATTAGCAAGAGATAGGACTGCTCCCAACATGTCAGATTGGGACTGACAATAAATTGCTCCAAGGTTAAGATGAACTTAATTGGATTTTTTTTTTTAAACCCTTAACTTCTGTGTATTGACTTATAGGTGGAAGAGTGGTAAGGGCAGGCAATGGGGGGTCAAGTGTCTTGCCCAGGGTCTCACAGCTGGGAAGTGTCTGAGGCCGGATTTGAACCTAGGACCTCCCGTCTCTAGGCCTGGCTCTCAATCCACTGAGCAACCCAGCTGCCCCCTTAATTGGATTTTAATATGAACTCTCTGGGCAGCTAGGTGGCACCATGGATAGAGTGTCAGGTCTGGAGTCTGGAAGATTCATCTTTGTGAGTTCAAATCTGGCCACAGACAGCCCTGGGCAAATCACATAATCCTGTTTGCCTCAGTTTCCTCATTTGTCAAATGATTTGGAAAAGGAAAAATCCCAAATGGGGATTACGAAGAGTTGGACACACCTGAACAACAACAAAATGAATTCTTAACTTACTATGAGTTTGGATTAGAAGGCCTCTGGGGTCCTTATCCAGCTTTCCAGCTAGGATCCTCTTCAGTTTCCCAATACTACTCCTTTTTGGGAATGCCTTCTATTGAGACAAATGGAAATGCTGCATGTTGTTTGGATCATGGGGTTCAAAGATCTAGAGCTGAAGCAGACTTGATGTCAGGGAAGAGGGAAACAAGCATTTATGAAGCACTCACTATGGCTCAGGCACTATGCTAAGTGCTTTACAAATATCTCATTTGATCCCTACCACAACCATGCATAGGTGCTATTAATATCCCCATTTTACTGTTGAGGAAATTGAGGCTAAGTGACTCGTTCAGGACCACACATAGCTTATGTGTTTGGTGGGATTTGAACTTGGGTCTTTTTTTTTTTATCTTTATTTTGAATATTATCCCATTGTTACATGTTTCATGTTCTTTCCCTCTCCCCCAAGCCCCTTTAGTCCCCCTTAGCCAATGCACAATTCCACTGGGTTTTACATGTGTCGATGTGGAATCTAGAGACCCCAAACTTGTGGCCTAGTGAGAGCTGATGAACCCCAAGTTTTAGGAATAGCTTGTAGGTTGGAGACCCCCAAAGCTGGTAATCTGTTCCCTGTTCCCAAGAGAATCCACCCTGAAGGGAATCCCAGACTAGCAGTTGCAGACTGAATAATGGACCCTGGGGTAAAAGCTAAGTGATTCTTTAGCCTTAAAAGCTTCTCCCATTGTACCACATCCCCCTTTCAGGGATGGAGCTCAGGATCTTCAGTTTACAAAGCTGACAAGCTGCCTACTGCGCTAAAGAGTCACTTAGCTTCTAATCCAAACTTGGGGTTCATCAGATCTCACTAGACCACAAGTTTGGGGTCTCTAGATTCCACGTCGACACATGTATCATTAAGACCTAATTCCATATTATTGGTAGTTGGACTAGAGTTATCGTTTAGCGTCTACATCCCCAATAATATCCCCATCAGCCCATGTGTTCAAGCAGTTGTTTTTCTTCTCTGTTTCTCCTCCCACAGTTCTTCCTCTGAATGTGGCTAGTTTTCTTTTTCATAAGTCCCTCAGCCTTGCTCTTGAACTTGGGTCTTCTTGACTAGGCATAGCTGCCACCTCAGGACCTTTGAGGCCATCTAGTCCACCCCTCTGCATTTTACAGATGAGGGCACTAAAACCCAGGAAGATTAAGTCCTTTCCCAGAGGTATTGAAAGAAGCAGCTTGGTAAAGCAACAGAGCACTAAAGTAGGAGTCAGAAGACCCAGGTTCTAGTTTGGTGGCATAGTGGAATCATGATGAAGTCCGGAGTCCAAATCCAGCCTCAGACACCTGCTCTCTGTTGGACCCTGAAGGAGTCACTTAATCCGATTTGCTTCAGTCTCCTCATCTGTTAAGATGAACTGGAGAAGGAAATGGTCAAGCATTCTGCCATCTTTGCCATGACAGTCCTAAAGGGAGTCTGGGCACTAAAAGGACCAAACAATAACCCCTGAGAACTTTAATTCACTTCAAGTCTCAGTTTCCACATCCATAAAAGGGATAATAACCACACTTCTCTAGTTTGTGGTGAGGATTCTATGAGATAATGTCTGCTCTAGAGCTTTGAGAAAATGCTATGGAAATGTAAACAAGATACTCTGGAATGCTAGCTCCTTGAGGGCAGGAGCTGCTTTTACCTTTTGTCTTTGCACTCTAATTACTTGGCAGAATTCTTGGCTTTTGACTTGCTTTGTGTTATTTTGTGGTGAAGATAACCTGCTGAAGGCTCACTAATTTTTTTTTTCTGTTGTTTTCCTATTATTGTATGAGGTCATTTACTGTGGGCTTTTATAAGATAGATTTATTTCCCTTTGGTTCCATGGAGTATTGTCTCTATGCATTCAAGAATTATTTTTACTTGCAATACTTTGTAACATATAGCTTCAAGATATTTATAGAAAACAGAGAGACCAGACTTTCTTCCTCATTGTCACAATCTAATCTGATTCATTTTGGAAAGGAATTTATTCTATAATCTCCTTCTATAAATGTGAGATTTCTTCCTTAATTTCTATTCCTTTTTTCAAATTCATTCTAAACCTTTGCTTAAAGCATAATTTTCCTGCGAATTCTCAATGACTTGGGGTAATCACTAAAATGAATTTCACTTTGACCTACCCATCCAAACTCAGTTAATGGGTACCAATATCCATAACAATCTGCTTCATTAATTGAAGTAGGCTGTTAAGATAATTTTTATTGATTTTTTTTTCTGGAGCTAAAAGTCAAAGGAAAACCATTAAAACATGGAAGCTATTTTCATTCAAATTCAGTAATTTAAAGTGACAGTATTAAATAACTCTTTCAGGGGAAATTTTCTCTTTGAAAAGGGGAACTGCCTTTGGAGGTCAATAAAACAGGACCGAAACCAAAGAAGAATTTCAATCTGAGATATTTTCTGTTTGAGTTCACATCGATGTTTCAGATAACAACCATGAAGAAGCATTGTGTTACTCTGAAAAATTCTGGGTTGTTGGGTAGGTTAACTTTGTTTCTAATTAGCAAAAATAGCCTTTTTATTCTGAGCAATGCCCATTCATTTAGCTAATTTGACTCAAATAAAAGCAGTAGGTGTCCCATGTGTTCAATCCATTTAGGAGACATGGTGGGTTGACTTGACTGACTGTTACTAGCAAACAGCATTTGGTAGGCAAAGGAAATACCATTTCCAGTTTTACAAATACTATCTATAGAAAAAAGGACAGGAGAATGAAAATGGATGGATTCAACGATATTAAAAAAAAAAAGTTGAGAAGGAAAGGTTCTGAGACTTGGTATTGTTTCAGAGAATGCTTTGCATTATATGCTCACCCTGGTCTAGTTCTTACTTTCAGGTGAAGTACCATCACACACACACACACATTAAATAAACAAAATAAATAAAAGTTCACCCCACCCACAAAACCAAAATTATTTAAAGATTACAAGCTATCTGAAGCCTCTGGTCCTTTAAGAATTTTCCAAGTTATATACAAATGATAGAAGCATTTCTTCTGTGAAGGTGTAGTGTAAACAGCTTGAAGCATTTCTGATGTTTATCTCATTATACCATAAACTTCCTGAGGAGGCAAAAATAGTCAAGGAAAGGGACCCACTCTTCCTTAAAAACAAGTATAAAAGCTGCCCAAAGTGATCATGGGAATTCAAAGGCCATAGCACTCTTATCTGACAATCCTACAAAGCATTGCACTCTCAAGTCATAGCACAATCACTTTTAGAATAGGTTCAGTTGAAAAGATTTTCATTTAAAAGGCCAGTCAGAATATATATCATTGTTTTTTTTTAAATATATGTCTTTGCTTTTTAAAGAGAATATTATGCATTTAGCAACTGTAGTTTGTCATCTGGCACTTATCTAGGATGGGATTTCATTATTTAGTTTAGACAACATTTATTTTTAAGTATAAATTCTTGCTAAATCAGGCATTGCACAGGGGTGTGCATGTGTGCAGGCGCTGTACGTACACATATGGACACATTCCAGGCAACGGTAGACACGCTTTTTCCTGTAGGCTTTAGAAATGCCCATGGAATGTCCTCTGGGATACTTACAAGAGAATATAAGGTATTTATAGACCATTCTTCATGTTATGGTTGAAACCAGAGTTAGCTTCTCTGGTTTCCTTTCACTGTGGTACTCCTGCTGATCTCCTTGGTACCTCCACATGTAGAGCTGATGGAAAACATCTGGTGCTGTCCCTTAGAGAGCATTTCTTTTGGCTAAACATTTGGCTAGCTGCCAGATTCACTTTCAACTAGGTCACTTCTCTCTGATGACAGGATGGTTGGATTTGTGTCCACAAAAATGTAGGAAGCTAAGGATGCTATGGAGTCTCCATAACAAGTATCCTGACTTCATGACCCATAGGAGCCACTTATGGCATGCTCAAAAAGTTTTTTCCATCTCCAAATTCTCCTTTTTTTTTTCTTTAAAAAAAAAAAAGCAATTTTAAAAGAAAAAAAAAACAACCCTTACTTTCTGTCTTAAAATCTATTCTGTGAATTTGTTCCAAGGCAGAAGAGCAGTAAGGGCTAAGGAATTGGAATTAAAAGACTTGCCCAAGGTCACACATCTGGAAATGTCTGAGGCTAAATTTGATCCTAGGACCTCCAACTCCATGCTTGGTTCTCTTTACCTACTGAGCCACCTAGCAGCTCCCAATACTTTTTTTAAAAAATATTTTTTCTTTAACTTTTTTTTTTCAATTACACCTAAAAACAATTTTTGATGATTTTATGATATTTTGTGATTCAAATCCTCTCCCTCCCTCCTCTACTCACTGGCAAATTATCTGCCTCCCTTCTCATTTTCTCTTCTCTCTCTGTTCACAAATGTTTTGATTCTATCCCACCCCCACCCCCATTCACCCTCCCTTTTGTCTATTCCTTCTCACCCCCTGTTCTTATTCCTCTTTCCATTCTACTTCCCTTTGGGGAAAGGCTGAGTGTGGGTCTTATTTCCATTTTGAGCTAATTCCCACAAGAATAAGTCCTTGGCCCTTTTTAAGAGTGTAAAGGGCCCTGAGAAGGAGAAGCCTGAGAACCACTGCTCTAGGAAACTCCCTAAGACCATAAATTGTGGAGAAGGTGCTAACTTTCACTTGGGAATTCCCTAAATTCCATTAAAAACAAATATTAAAAGTGTTTAGATCATTAATCATTCAGGCTATGCCTTTTTAATACAGTTGTACCAAGTGTCCACAAGGGCAGCCATGTGGCCCAGAAGAACTCATCTTCTTGAGTTCAAATCCCACCTCAGCTATTTATTAGCTGTATGACTCTGGGCAAGTCATTTAATCCTATTTGCCTTAGTTTTCTCATCTGTACAACGAGCTAGAGAAGGAAATGGCAAACCCCTTCATTATCTTTGTCAAGAAAACTCCAAATGGGGTCATGACTGAACATCAGTTACAACATCAACATCTCTTCAATTGCATTCCAGTGTCCAGGAAAATTAGACTTTCTTTTCTTCACACTGGACACTCTCTCCTATCCAGGCCTTTGCCCTGGTTGTCTTCCATAGCTAGAATTCACTTCCTTCTCTTCACCTCTGCCTTTTGCAATCACTGGTTTTCTTTAGGATTTAGCCCAAGGACCCACCATTTATCTGCGTGAGATCTTTCTTGATCCTCTTGGCTGCTAATAATGACTTCCCTTTCACTCCTGTCCCCCACCTTTATACCTTATATCTGCTTTGTGTTTTGTATATTCCTCTATTTGTGCCTCTTCTCTCTAATTAGAATATAAGGTCCTTGACCTGGCTTTATTTCTTTTGCCTTCCTGTCCCATCAATCTAGCACAATTCCTATCTCAGAGTAAGCACTTAAATAAGTGTTAATTAATCATTCAATTGATCAACAAAAAGCAGTGGTTTTTTCCTTAGCAGTTTTCCTGAATTGCTTTTTGAAATACTACCCCCCCCTTTTTAAATTTTCTTAGATAAATCACCTATTTTGTATTCAGTAAAATGTCTGTTGCCTCCCTCACATGAAACCATTTCCTTTGTGATCCTCCACATCTGGGACAATTCTTTTTTTAATATACTATTATTAGATTATTATACTATTATATATTAATTCTCTAATCCTTTGCTCTCTGGGAATTCTGGCACCTGGGGAGGGGCAAATTATTTTGGTGGTAATGATGGGAGCTGATGCAAGAAGCCTTGAAAATAGAACTGCTGACTCTTGTGGGTGGGTGATGAAAGGTCAAGGGAAGGAGTTGAGGAATTAGAAGTCCTATTTGTGTCCATTAGAATATAAGCTTCTTGAAGGTAAGGGATGCTCCTCCCCCTTCCCCTGCCTTTTGTCTCCTTAGCACAATGCCTCATATATAGAAGTCTCTAAATAAAGGTCGATTTTAATTTAATTATTATTATTTTTTAAATTCTTACCTTCTATCTTAGAAACCATATGTATTTATTCTAAGGTGCTAGACAGTTAAATAAACATTAAATAAAATAATAGACAAACAAATAAATAATAACAATAAAAGTTAAATAGACATTAAGGGCTAGACAGTTGGGGTAAAAGTAATTTCTTTTTTTTTTTAAAGTAATTTCTGAGGTCATATTTGAATCCATGGTGACCTGAAGCCAGACCTAGCTCTCTACCCACTGAGCCAATTAGGATGCCTTGAATTAGTTTATTACAAACATCATTTGTAGTTGAAGATAGGTTTCTTGAGGTCTAGGACAGATAAGTTTCTTTGTTGTATCTGTATCCACAACTCCCACCTAACCCCGGGTCCAGGCTCTACAAGGTATTTAATAAATGCTACTTATTGATTCATTTTCTCCCCTGATGTTTCTTAGGCATGCTTGCCTGCCCTCCAGCTATCTTCCTCCTCCTCGCATAGGGACGCTGACCTCCTCTGGCAGTCTGGGTCCAGGCTGGGGAGCTTTTGCCTTATTTTGCCTAGAAGGAGGCTGCAACGCCTTTTCTAAGCCTGGCTATGCCTTTTCTACTTCCTTGTTATAGACTGTCACCTCCTGGAGTAAGTAACCTCCTTGAGGGTAGGAACTACCATGCATTTGTAATCCTCAGTGCTAAACCCCTCTGCCTGGAACCATTGGAATTCTTCCTCCCACTGATAGGATGCCTACAGCATCACAGGTGCTACTTATGGAATGAGGGAGACTATTTGCATACTTCATGGAACAGATCACAATTCTTCTTGAGTATTTATGTTTGCTTTTTCTGGTTTTCCAGTCGTTTCTCTTACTTCTTGCAGAGTTTGGTGCAGTTGTGACTTGTTCCTCTGAATTAGTTCAAAAGGTCATTGATTAAGAGCTGGAAGGGATCTAAGAAGTCATTCTAGTCCAAACTCCTCACTTTTTAGATAAGAAAACACAGAGATAGATAAGAAAGCCCAAAGAAAAAGTTATTTGCCCAAGGTCAGACAAATGGTAGCAATGCCAGGATTTGAATTCGGGTTCTAGGGCTCCAAATTTAGTGTTGTTTTCACTCATTTTGGTGAAATTACAGGTTTTGTATTGAAATTTTATTTTACTAAATTGAAAAACTTTCTAAATTGCAAAATTTGCTAAATTTACTAAATTGAAAAAGTAAGGATACTACTTTATTATTTTTACAACCAATTCTTAATTATTTAGGACTTAATTATCTTTATATGGATTAATCAAACTTGTTGGTTACTTTCTTTCTAGTTCCTTTTATTTGCCTTTGAAGTGTTTTGCTATTACTCAATTCCTCTACCCTTAGTTGACTGGGTAAAGTGTATATGCTGTGTAATGTACAAGTAAGTGGATTGCTTTTGAAGCCAGGTATTATCTACTGAATAAAATTAAATTTGTTTAGTTTATGGGTAAAATAATATAAAATTGACAGAATAAGAACCTAAGGAACTCTCCCATAAATAATAATAATAGCTAATAATAATAACATAATAGTAACAATAATAGCTAAACCTTATTAGCTAATAATAATAATGTAGCATTTTAAAGTCTTCAAAGTGCTTTACACGTATCTCATTTTGTCATCACAACATCCCTGAGAAGTAGGTACTATTATTATGCCCATTTGACAGATGAAGACCACTGAGACAGATAGAGGCCACTGTGTCTTGTAGGGTCATACAGCTAGGCAGCCACTGAGAATAGATTTTGAATTCAGGTCTTTCTGACTCAAAGTCCAAGCATGCAACACTCTGCCACCTAGCTGCCATTTTCATGGACCTGATTTTCACATCTCTTGCTTGAGCATAGCTCTTTCTTGTTTGTTTTCTACTTTACTGGGTTTGAGATAGCCGAAGTTAGTGACTTCTCTATACACATATTGTTGCTATAATATCTTTTTGTAAATACATGTATATGTATAATATATATGTGTGTTTTTCATTTTTCCCAGTTCCTGAAAGATGTATAAAACTGTTGTTTTATATTATTTATATTATAATGTTAACTCACACGAACAATTTCTGTAATATTTTGTATTTGAGGTAATTGAAAACTAATTGCATGGGATCTGAAGTCAAAGAATGTAGGTTCAGACCTTGGCTCTGCTGTATGCTGCCGTTGTGACTGTGGTAGAATTACTTCCTCTTTTTGTGCCTCAGTTTCTTTGTAAATTGAAGGAGTTCATCTAGACCAGTGATTCCCAAAGTGGGTGCCACTGCCCCCTGGTGGGTGCTGCAGCGATTCAGTGGAGGAGGTGATGGCCACAGGTGCATTTATCTTTCCTATTAATTGCTATTAAAATTTTTAAAAAATTAATTTGCAGGGGGCTAAGTAATACTTTTTCTGGAAAGGGCGGTAGGCCAAAAAAGTTTGGGAACCACTGATCTAGATGATGTTCTGATCTCTAGAGTGGGAGGGAAGAAAATAAAAGTGAGGAGAGCTATAATCTCATCTTTGGCTTATTGGCTCATATATTTGGAAATTATGACATAAATACCTAAAATTTCAAGCAGTGTGTGTAGCTTTCCTCTCCTGAAATCAATAAAAGATATAACTTATTTGAAAAGCATCCTAATCCTAAGGTTAGGGGAAGTGGCAGCCCTTAGAGAACCAGCTGGGGCCTCTCATGATGTCCATCAGTAACATGCAAGCTCGTTAGGGTCCATACAAGATATTCTATCCAAGCCTTTTGTCTAGACAGACTGTGACTGCATACATGCAGGACAAAATCTAACAGGGAGAATAAATGGACAATTTGATAAAAATATATTAAAGCTCATCCATCATTCCTGAGGGGTGTTGAGCTAGGCTATTGGGAAGCACAAAATTTAGATTACACTCAGCCTAATTCCTTATGGAATATACATAGGATGTAGGAGAGTGGATATATACCACATTTAAGACAATTCAAAGCAGGCAGCCAATAAGCACTGTCAGGCACTGTGCTAAGCCTCAAAAGTAGAAAGAAAGGCAAAAGGCAGACCAGGACTGACATTCTAATGGCGTAGACAGCAGTGAAACAACTCTCTGCAAACAATGTGTAGGATAAATTGGAAATGCCATCTCCAAACATAGCAGTTCAGCAGACATGTATGAGGAACCTACTGTGTGCTAGAGTAGACAAAAAATTTAACTAAGACACAATCTCTTATCCACATGGAACTTCTTCTTAAAAGAGAAAAATGACACCTGTAGGAAGAACTCCAGCATGAAATATTAGTATAAATGTTAAAAAAGCAAATGATTATTTAATATATTTATGTTATCATCTATTATGTCACATGTATAAATATATATTACAGGAGATAGGGAAAAAAGGAAAAAGCTCATTGGGAATCAGAGGCTTCCTAAAGGAAGTAGCACCCAAGATGATTTCCATTAATTAATTAATTTATTCATCAGGCAGTCCACTCACTCACTCATCTATTTATTTATTTATTTACTTGTTTGTTTGTTTGTTTATGGTGCTTGAGCTGGCTCTTTTCCCCCCATTCTTTAGTTAATTAATTTAGAAAATTTTTCCCATGGTTACATGATTCATGTTCTTTCCCAACTCTCGTCTTTCCCCTCTCCTGGAACTGATGAGCAATTCCACTGGGTTTTACATGTACCATTGGTCAAAACCTATTTACATGTTATTACTATTTGCAATAGAGTGATCGTTTAGAGTCTACATCCCCAATCATATCCCCATCAAAACGTGATCAAGCAGTTGTTTTTCTTCTGTGTTTCTGCTTCCACAGTTCTTTCTCTGGATGTGGATAGCATTCTTTTTCATAGGTCCCTCAGAATTATCCTGGATCATTGCATTGCTGCCAGTAGAGAAGTCCATTACATTTCAAGATGATTTTTAAAGGACAGTTGTAAGGTAGGGGGAAAAGCATATTTAAGGTATAGTGAACAAATGTGAGCAGACAGGAGATGCTAAAGTCCAGAAGAGGAGATAGCAAATAGTCCAGTTGGACTGAAATGTGAAATATATGGAAAGGAATAATTTGATGAGACTAGAAAGATAAGAGAGGTGTAGATTGTACAGGGCTATTCTGATTACCTATAACTCGGTAGGCATAAGGAGCTTAGGCAGTATTTTGTGTGATATGAGAAAGATTTGGCCGAATGAACAGTAGATAGGAGAGAAGAAAGACTGAAGGTGAGAATTGCTGTTGAGAGAATTGCTATTGAGAGATCGTTGCTGATAAGCTGTCAGAGATGCCAATGATAGGCAAATTCTGTAGTTAACTAAATTGCATGGAATTATACTAATAACAGAATTTTGTTGCTGATCACCTTTCCTGCATACGAGGGAGTGGGCACATCTTTGCAAAATCCTGTGACTAATCTATAATCTTGGGTTAGCTATTTGGGGAGAAGAGTCTCAAGGTTGGAAAGGACCTTTCTTTTCCTACCTTTAACAAAGCAGGAACCATGTCCTCTCTACCCCTATTCAATATATCCAGTAGTTATCCAGTCTTCATTTGAGTATTTCCATCAATTCCAAAAGTGTTGCATTCTATTTTTGCACAGCTCTAATTGTTTTTCTTTAAGTGATGGATTTTTAAAAAATTTGTTCGTTACATTAAAGTTCCCTGGTATTTCCCTTCCTTCACTTGCCTCACCACAATAGAGAAGGCATTATTTGACTAAAAGAAAACTCCAAAATATGTCCATATAAAATGATGTCATGGGGGCAGCTAGGTGGCTCAGTGGATAGAGTGTCAGGCTTAGAGATGAAATCCTGGGTTAAAATATATCCTCAGACATTTTCTACCTGTGTGACCCTGGGCATATTATTTAATTTTGGTGTACCTCAGTTTTCTTGTCTGTAAAATGCTATAACAATAGTATCTACCTCCTGGGGATGTTGTGAAGATAAAATGAGATAATATTGATAAAATGTTTTACAAACTTCAAAAACTTCCTGCTATATTTCAATTCCTTCCTACCAAATATTCTTTTTAAACCCTTACCTTCCATTTTAGAATCAATAATATGTATTGGTTCTAAAGTAGAAGAGTAGTAAGGGCTAGGCAATGGGGGTTAAGTGACTTGCCCAGGGTCATACAGCTGGGAAGTGTCTGAGGCCAGATTTGAACCTAAGACCTCCCATTTTTAGGCCTGGCTCTCAATCCACTGAGCCACTCAGCTGCTTCCCTACCCCTCCTCTTCCCCCACCCCCCCAATCTTATTCAGGCAAAGGTTTCCTTACTTCTTTCAATTAAAAAAATTACGATGCTAGAGATTCAAATATGATAATTTCTTCTCTCACAAAGTTTTCATTATGTTGGGAGATAAAACATAAAATAGACAAGTAAACACAAAGGGGAGAGAGAGAGAGAGAGAGAGAGAGAGAGAGAGAGAGAGAGAGAGAGAGAGAGAGAGAGAAAGAAAGAGAGAGAGCATTAACAATTAGGAGTATCTGCCTAAGGTGAGTGATTCCTTGGGTAGAGGTGAGAAGGGAAGGTGTTCCAGGCTGGTGGAACACTATGTGCAAAGGTGAGGAGATGGAATGTTGGGTTCAAGAAAAAACTTGGTGGACCAGTTTTGGTAGAAACATTCAGTACATGAAAGGTCTGGAAAGGTAGGTGTGAGGCAAATTGTGGAGGACCTTAAAGACAGAACGAGAGGTTCCTGTGTTTTCCGAGAGGGAGCCTCTGAAGATTTTTGAACCAAGGAGTGACAGACGTGTTTAAATCTGTGGTTTAGGCAATTAGTTTGCCAGCTGCATGGACAGTGGATTGTACACAGGAGGGACTGTAATCAGGGAGACCAGTGAAGGGGCTGTTGCAATAGAGGTACTGAGAAGCCTGACCCAGGGGTGGTGGAGAAAAAGTGATCGGTTCTTGTACGGCAGCAGCGACCCCATCCTTGAGCCAGCTTCTGGAAGCCTGCCTTTCATTCCTGGAAGCACAGAACTCTTCATCATGCCCCATCATTATATTTTAGGGAGTCCATACTTGGGGAGGAAACCAGTCAGAAGGGAAAGGTCTCTGCATGAATTCTGAGATGATTTATCAACTCATACTAAAGCTTTCAAATTCTGCCCTCTGCTTTTTGACCTCAGCTCTTAACTTTTTTCACTTCCCAACCTTTATACCCTCCAGAAAGACATTGTAGTTCCAGCTGATAATAGATGCTGGCCATTGTGATCAAATCTACATTTCTGGAATAGACAAAGTGACAGAACAAGAGGATTCAGAGAGGTAGGACTAGATGACTCCATATAACCTTCTAAAGCTCCCCTGAAACAGTGTAATGGTCTATATATAATTCTTACCACCTTGTGAGATGTCTTCCGTTGTTATCCTGAATTGATAGATAGCTAAGTGGCCCCAATATATAAAACATTGTAGACTCAGGGAGTCTCGCCTTCATGAGTTCAAATCCAGCCTCAGACACTTACTAGCTGTGTGATACTGGACAAGTCATTTAACCCTGTTTGCCTCAGTTTCCTCATCTGTCAAATGAGCTAGAGAAGGAAATGGCAAACCAGTTAAAAATCTTTGCCAAGAAAACCTCAAATGGGGTTGTTGAACACTAAAGATTTAGACAGCACTGAAACGACTGAAAAAAAAATGCAAATTTAGAACATAAGCTCTTTTTGGGTAAGGATTCTATCTTCTCCTTCAAATATGAGATAATATTTGTAAAAGCATAATAATAATTATAGAAATACCAATAAAAGCAGAATAAGGTAACTTTTGTAAAAAAAAAGTATAGTCCCTGGCACATAGTAGCTATTATATAAATCTTGATTCCTTTTCCTTTCTCCCTATTTGCTATTTATCCCAGCTACAGCCACCACAGTGTTTTGACCTTAAAAGTTGCTGAATTAGTGTTTGTTAGTTTGATTTTTGTGCTATTAATGGCTATTTCTCCATTCCATGATAAAGAAGCAGTAAGTATATAATGAGCTGACCATGTATGGATACAAATGACTGATTTAGTGACCTTTGGGATTACTAGAGGGGAAAAAATTATGATTAGGACATTTTTAAGCTTCAAGAGTCAGTCTCATGGTCAATCCCAGCTCTTATTTACCCAAGCTATAGAAGTATGTGAGAATAGAGATGTGCCAGAGGAGACATTCAAATTAATCACATAACAGATTCAAGCAACTGGTAATAAGAATATCTTCCCCTCAGTTGGAGAAAATGTTTTTGGTCCCTAGGCTCATGTTCTTAATAACTTGTTCTTGGACTTGATTACCTTATGTTAATTGCTTGTTCTCTGGAACTAATAAGCAAAATAATGCTGTATTACAAATTATCTTTTATGAGTTTAACAGTGTTATTCAATGACTCTTTTTAATGTGATTTATGATTAAGACTTTTGGGCTGGGGATGTGGTGGCATGAAATCCTACTTTGAAATAATTTATGGTGCCATCTCTCCTCTCTCTTTTAAGGATAGACCAGTTTTTACTCAATTCTGATTGGAAGAAGAACTAGGAGATTCCGTCAGAATCATCTTTACTTTGGAGAATTCCAAAGAGAGAAGATGAGGTCTAAGTCTGATCCAAGAATCTGGCCTAATCTATGACACTCTTGGGGCTGTAATAAGACGAGAGTCTTCTATAATTCAGTATCCATGAATTTTATCAATGGGAATACTTCCTTTCATGCAAATCAAGGACCATTCCTGTGAGGTAGTGTGAAAAAAAATTCCTCTGTGGCTAACTTGGTAATGTTTTTTTGTTTTGTTTTGTTTTATACTTAAGCACTCAGAGAAAAGATATTTAATCAAATCCTAGGGTCATCCTTGAAACCCATATTCGGTTTGGTAGAATTTCCTTGAACTTAAGCTCTATTGACAGAATGTCCAAAGAACAGAATATCACCTCCTTGACGAGAATTTTTTTGCAGCCAGTATAAACCCCACAAAATACATCTGGAACAAGTTTCCCAGCAACAAGCAGTATAACAAGCACCTCTGAAACCACCTTTCAAAACAAAAAGAAAAAAATTCATTTGGTGGAGAGGGGAAGACAAGGCAGAGACTCCCAGACATGATGAGCCCCTGGAGGCACTCTCCTAGAACACAGGTGAAGGAAAGAGGGAACAAAGGAAGGAATGAAAAAGTATTATTATTAATTTATTAATTGCCAAGCATTGAGGTTATAAATAGAAAAAGCAAGCTAGTTCCTGCTCTCACAGGCTCACTCTCTAATTGAGGGAGGCAGCACATAAAAGAAAGTTCAGTTGCAAAGAAGATGGAAAATCTTGGAAGTTCTAAGGGTACAGCTGCTGGGAGGATGGCAAGGCCCAGGGGTCCTTAGCTTATTTAAGTAGGTCATCCACAGTGCTGGGGGACTGGAGAGCTTAGAGGGAGGCCAGATGGTAAAGCCTGGAGAACTCTGGGAGATAGAGGCAGGACAGATGGTGAGGTCTGGGGGTTCTCCTCCTGGGACAGGATAGAATTGTTGACTTCCATATCATCCAAGCCCTATGAGTAGACACACAGCTCAGAAGGGAGAAGGCCAAGGGGAGTGGGGTTGGGTAGGATGTGGTAGGAAGTGGTGGTGAGTCTTTCCATTCCCCCCCTTAATCTAACTATCCCAGATAGTTTCTAGGACTTCCGGAGGCTGGAGAGAACTGCAGGGTGTGTGGGGTGTGTGTGAAGAGAAGCAAAGGGGAGGAAAGAAGGGAGTCTTTACACAGTAGTCTTGAATTAGTTCTGGAACAGACAGGCAGTTCTGGATTGGTTCCAGAAGTCAGGCAGTCCTGGATTAGTTCTGAAAATCAGGTAGCCCTGCATTGGTTCTGGAATAGTCAGGCAGTCCTAGATTAGTTCTGGTACAGTCAGCCAGTCCTGGATTAGTTCTGGTACAGTCAGCCAGTCCTAGATTAGTTCTGGAAATCAGGCAGCCCTGGGTTGATTCTGGGAACAGTCAGGCAGACTTAGATTGGTTCTGGAACAGTTAGGACTTGAGAAGGGAAAATCGAAGGGCCACCTCGGGGAGTGAGTGGTCTTCTTTTGCTACCCTGCTGTCCCTAATAAGTTCTGGAAAGGAAATAGTCTGTCTGGTAACTTCTTAACTGTTTTGACTAATTAGATGCTAAGTTCTATGCCGCTGAAGGAATTTTGAAATTTAGAATTTTCACAGAATTTCAAATCTGGAAGGGACTTCTGTAGCCCTTAAGTCCAATGTATAACCAAAAGGAATTCCTACTAAAACATCCCATCAAGTGGTTATGTAAAATGTTCTTGAAGATCTCCATTGAAGGGGAACTTACCACCTCCTGAGGCTGTCCTTTCCACTTCTGGACAGTTCTGATTGTTAGGAAGTTTTTCCTGACCTCAAGCCTAAACTTGCCTCTTTTCAGTTAATACCCTGAAGTGGAAATTGGTCAGCACAGTCCTGGTTACTCTATAATAGTTTTGGCTCTAGGTGACACTTCCATACCAGCTGAGGGATAAAAATAGGACCTCATCTATTATATAATCTGGGTCTGTTCCTGATATCTCAGAAGATCTCAGCCACACTATCAGATGACCCTGGGTCAGTTTGGTCCTCAAGGCATCCAAATTAAAGCAGAACCCCTCCTTAGTCAGCAGCAGACCTACTCCAGGGGAGACAGGACAAAAACTTTGTTTGTTTTTTAAAACGGATTAACCTTGTGCTGTTTGGTATGATTTAGGACCCTAGAACCACACCATGTTCTCAGAATCTGGACAGAACCCCATTTCCGCCCCCATATATTTCGCACTAGCTATCCTTCCCTTTCAACTGATTGGTTTATCCTTAACTCTTGTTACTTCATTCTTTCTTAATCATCTGGGAATTCCAAAGCAAATAAAAACAAGAATGGCAGTTTCATAAGAACCCAGTAAGAAAGAACAGCACAATGTCACAAGCTAGGGAAAGCAAGGTGAGAGTAAATATGTTAGCTGAAGTCCCACAGCTAGTAACTGGTTGAGCAAGAATTAGAATCCCAAATTGCTGACACCCAGGCACCTACTGTAAAATAATCACTTTGGCATTGGCTTTCTGGCTCACAGAGTGGTGCAATATATTCGGAGAACAAGAAAGTGAGACAGAGGAAAAATATGAAGGAGGGTAATAGGAATGACTTGATATTTTTGTGTCTATATAGTTTTTTTTTTTTTTTTTGTAAATTTATTTTTTTTATATATTTTTTTTAACATTTATTAATATTCATTTTTAACATGGTTACATGATTCATGCTCCCCTTTCCCCTTCAACCCCCCCCGCACCCCCCCCCA
>NC_058130.1:552474282-552511407 GCF_016433145.1 Gracilinanus agilis
GCTCCACTCCCAGCGTCCGCTCCCGCGCGCGCGCGCTCAGCTTTCGCGTGCGTTCTTGACTTAATGGGGTCCTAAGTCTTGCTGCTCTCAGGAACAGGTCCCGGAGCTGCTGATGACTCGATGGGTGCCCCAAACTTGCTCTATTTCTTTTTAGCTGGGTTCAGAGCTATAGGTGAGTGTGGAGGGGGTGGGGGTGGGGCGGTTGCTCAGCTCGCGCTTGAGTGAGAGCCCTTTTTAGCTTGGAAATGTCTCGATTCCACGTACCTTCCACGCTGTGCCCTGTTGTGGGGTTCCTCCGTTCGTCTGGACTTGTTTTTATGTCCCCTTGAGGAGTTTTGTGTGTTTCGGTCAGGAGAGGTTTAGAGCTGCTTCTTACTCTGCCGCCATCTTAACCCGGAAGCCTCTGTCTATATAGTTTTAAGTTTCACAGAGCTCCTCATGATTATAATCTTATCTGATCTTCACAACAAACCTTCGAAGTTGGTGCTATATCACCATCATTTTGTAAACTTGAGACTGAAATGTTAAGTAACTTGTACCCATAGCTATCAGGTGCCTAATATAAGATTTGAACTCAAGTCTTCCTGACTATCTGATATAGTGGATAGAGCCTAGAAACAGGAAGAGCTGAGTTCAAATCCAGCCTCAAACACTTAATAGCTGTGTCTCTGAGCAAGTCACTTAATCCTATTTGGCGCAGTTTCCTCATTTGTAAAATAAGCAGCAGCAGGAAATGGCAAACCACTCCACTGTTTCTGTTAAGAAAGTCCCAAGAGGGGCCACAAAAAGTTGGGCACCACTGCAATAACTGAATAACAAAACAACAATTCCTGATGGAGTCCAGGGTTCTATCAACTACATCACTTTTGCTACTCAGAAAACACATCCCCTAACTGGGAAATAACCAGCTGTTTTTAACTGGAGAGAAAATAGTTTGGATTGAGGGGAGGGAACTTGGTAGAGAGTACTGGAACTGCCTGGGCTCTCTTTCAGATGTTAAAATTGCCTCATTCATGCTAATCTTAATATTAGTCACTTGGAGAGCTTCTGAACACTGACAATGACTTTTCAAAGGTGACTGGAGGAATTATATTTTCTGACCTCAATAGAGTAAGCAATTAAAAAATAATGCAACTGACCAAGTTTCTTCAGAATATGTTTTAAAGAACAGAGGCTCTCTGTCTCTGTCTGTACCCCCCTCCCCCAAGCTCTTTGTATGTCTTTCTTTCTCTCTTTCTCCTCCCTCTCTCCCCTCCTTCTTTCTGTCTCTCTATCTTTGTCTCTCTGTCTGTCTCTCTCCTCTCTCTGTCTCCCTTCTCTTTCTTGTCTTTTCCACCACTTCTCTCCCTCTCTCTCCCTCCATCATTTCTCTTTATGTCTTTCTTTCTCTTTTTCTCCCTCTCCCTCTCTCCCTTCCTTCTTTCTCTCTCTCTTTGTCTCTGTCTCTCTCCCTCTTGTCTCTCCCCTCCTTTCTCTGTCTCTCATCTTTGTCTTCCCCCACTCATCTCTCTCTCTCTCTCTCTCTCTCTCTCTCTCTCTCTCTCTCTCTCTCTCTCATCTCTCTGTATGTTTCTTTCTCTCGTCTTCTCCCTCTCTCCTCCTTCTTTTTCTGTCTCTTTGTCTTTGTCTCTCTGACTCTCCTTCTCTCTGTCTCTGTCTTTTCCCCCACTCATCTCTCTCTCTCTCTCTCTCTCTCTCTCTCTCTCTCTCTCTCTCTCTGTCTCTCTCTGTCTCTCTCTGTCTCTCTCTGTCTCTCTGTCTCTCTCTCTCTCTCTCTCTCTCTCTGTCTCTCTCTCTCCTTCCCCCCTCCCCCTTTCCCCCTCTTATAAAGTTCAAGGTCAGCTTACATGTGAAGGATGCTTTATTGTGGAAAGCTTAATGGACTACCAACTCGCTCTGGTTGCTTCATCTATATAATTTGGGAAAGAAGGCTCTGCCAAGCATGTCTAAAGTTAACCGTGCCATCTCTTAGGAGGCACTGAGTCAATACTGGCTAAACCAATGTGATTATCCATTGTCTATGGCAAGCCTAAGTAACGCTTGAGTCAATTATGTCATCGTTCATGAAGCAGACAGTGCAATTCTAAATAAATATAATCCTTCTCTAAACCAGACTCTGAAAAAGCTCTAATAAGGGAGTTTTTCAGAAGACAATTCCATGATAATTTTCCTTGGTGTCACCAGAAATGTATTGCTGCCCAGTGAAACTGTTTTTAGCCCCTCAGAGGGAAATATTTTACAATCATCCACACTCCTAAATCTTTTCCTTCCACACAAACACACACACACTTACAATTTTGATAACCAGTTACTTTTTTTTTCAGTCTTACTCTGTGCTTCTACTGAGGATTTAGAGATCTTACTTCCATTAAGTATAAAAGTTTCACTATAGAGATCATTGTCTGCTTATTCTTTATATGCCAATAAAGTCCTCTCATGTAATTTTCCATCTTATCAGGCTATGACTACTTTTGCAAAGCAGATGAGGCAAATTCTCAGGAGGTTATGGCAATAGTCTCTTAAATGGGAGATAGACTCAAGGAGGCTATGGCCTGACTTTAAGGAGTGTGTAATCAAATCCGTATGAAGCTGGGAAGATGGATCACTTTATACTCTCCCCATGGATTTGTCTCCTACAGTACCCCATCTCTCCTTTTTTCTTAGTATTTTATTATCGTCCCTCTTCCCTCATTCTGGAAACTACCAGCTTTCTCTGTTGGAGCTGGGCATTGGTCCCTCAGGAAACTTATAACTTAGGGTATACCCTAAGGAGATCTGGGAACCTACAGTAAAAATTCCACATATACCTTTTTATATATCTCCACTCTCCTCTGTATCACCTTGCGGTTGTGGTAGAGCCTAGATCTGGGCTTGGGTCAGTAAGGGCCTTATTACCCTGTTTTCATTTTCAGTGGATTAGAGGGAGTTGCATAGATCAAGCAGGTATAAATTACTTGCAGCAGATTGCAAATCCCTGCATTATGTTCTCCCTCCAAACCTACTCTTCTTTCAGACTTCCTTATCACTGTCAGGGGCGCATTTTTCTGATTTCTCAGGTCTGAAAACTCAGTATTACCAGTATTACCTAATTCCAGCCTCTTGCTTATCCCATGTATGCCAGATCTTGCCATTTTTATTTCCATATCTCTCCTTCTGTCTATCTTTTCACTCACAAATCCACTACCCCTGGTTCAGGCCCTCACGATCTTTCCTTTGAATTATTGCCTAACATTGGCCGCCCTGCTTCAAGTGTCTCTTCCCTCTCCACTCCCTCCTCCACAAACTTGTCAAAATGTTTTTTCTCCCACATCTTCCCCTTTTCCTCTCTTAGCTGATAACCTTTGTTGATTACTCAGAAAATAAGGGCCATTCTAAGTGAGCTATGGTGAGGTCCCACCTCCCCCATTCTCTCTTAAGTGATTACCCCTTAATATCACCTCCTACTTTTATTTTCCTCAAAAACTGATACCTCAGGGTCCCTCAGATTTTCTTTTTATGAAATCCAACCTTTCTCCATGTATACTTAAAGCCATCCCCTCCCATCTTTAGCAGATTACATTCACAGTCATCCCCTTGCCTTTTTAATATTCCTCTTTTCCCTATCAACTCTTTCCCTAGTGCCTTCAAACTTGTCCAATTCTCACCTGTTCCTAAAAAAAAAAAAATCCCTTAGACCCTACATCCTTTTAAACTATTGTCCTAACTTTCCTTATTTTCACAGCCTAATTACTTGAAAAAAGCCATCTACATTTCATTCTTACTACTCTTCAACCCTTTGCAATCTGGACTTCCCACTTCATTACTTGATTACTTTCTCCAAAGTTATCAGTGCAGTGATCTCTTACTTGCCATATTTGACAGTCTTTTGTCAGTCCTAACTCTTCTGGGTCTATCTTCTTCATTTGGTAATGTTGGCCATCCCCTCCTCCAAGATACTCTCTCTTTCTGAATTTTCCTGGCTGACTCTCTTTTTGGCTCCCCTCCTACCTCTCCATCCTCTCTTTTTCAACCTTCTTTGCCTGGCTCAACATCCATATCATGATGCCCAATTATTGGTGTACCCCAAAGTCCTGTCTTAGGTCCTCTTCTCTTTAAACTCTTGGAAACCTCAACAGCTCAAGTAGATTAATTATCATCTCAAACGCAAATGACTGAGATCTATCTGTACTCAGTATCAGCCTCTCCCTTGAGCGTTAGTTCTGCATCACTAATTTCCTAACATTTGGAACTAGATATCTCTATCTTTAAATTCAACCTATTTTGAACTACACTCATTATCTTTTCCCTTAAGTCCTCCCTTATTCCATTCTTCTCTTTTGCTTTTCAAGGCAAACCATCATCTTTCTAGTCTCCCAGCTTTATCATCTTGGCATTATCCTGAACCCAATATATCTAATCAGTTACTGAATCTTTCATTTCTATCCCCACAAACTCTTTCATCCAATCATTTCTCCATTTGAATAGCTGCCTTATCATTTCTCATTTAGGTCACTGCAAGGGTCTCATAAATGGGCTTCCTTTCTTAGTTCTCTACCCATTTCAGTCCATCCTGCAGCTACCACCAAAATTACACTCAATGATTCTTCTATTCAATCAATTCCAATGAATTCCTGTGAATATTGCCTCAGATAAAAAAATAGAAAATCCTCTGTTTAGTTTTTAAAGCCCTCTACAATCTGGACTCAAGCTATCTTTTCAATCCCTTGGTATATTAACTTCCTCCTACATTTCCTCCTAGATTCTCTGTTCCTCATTCAAACACCCCAAATGTCTTATTATTTTGATTGGGCTGTTCCTTGTGGCTGGAATAGCTGGTCTTTCTACCTCCACCGTGGAGTCCCTTCCTTTAAGCTGTTAAGCAGTATCTTCTTTGTGAAGACTTTGCTGATCTCCTAGCTGTAAATGTTTTGCCACCTGTATTTAACAATTTTGCGTATATTTGTTCTTATTGACTTTATATTTATGTGACATTTTTTATATGGTCTTGTGGTCTTCCCGCATTTGATTATTAGCTCTTTGTGTGTAGGCATTATTTCATTTTTTTCTTATATCCCCAGAATGTGGACCAATCACTTCTTTGCCTTATGGAACTTGGAATCTTAAATCAATAGTTTGAGGAGTAGTGTTTGCAAGGAAAAAAGTTCCCCAAAGTAAGGTTAGAAGAGAAAACACCCCCATCAGGTGAAGGGGTCTCTTTTCTTCTTGAGAAACAAGAGAACAGTGGTGGAGCTATGAAGCTTGATCTGCATGGGGAAGTGTTTCCAAAACTTCCCCGGGACATTAGGCTCATTTTTCCCCCTCTCTCCATACTGTTCACTGTATCCATAGTAAGTTTATAACCCTTATTATTGACTAATTCTTTTTTTTTTAAACCCCTATCTTCTGTCTTGGAGTCAATTCTTTCTATTGGCTCTAAGGCAGAAGAGTGGTAAGGGTAGGCAATGGGGGTCAAAGTGACTTGCCCAGGGTCACACAGCTGGGAAGTGTCTGAGGCCAGATTTGAACCTAGGACCTCTCATCTCTAGGTCTGGCTCTCAATTCACTGAGCTACCCAGCTGCCCCCATTATTGACTAATTCTAAAAGCTCAGGTTTATTCATGTCATTCTACTACTTAAATGCTAGCGGCTCCCTATTGATTCTAGAACCATATGGTATTTTATCTTCTTAATTTAATTTTTTTCTGTAAGTTTCAGTATATACATACGTATTAGTACAGCAGTACATATACATTCGTTCACTTGTTTTTCAGTCATGCCCTACACGTCATGACCCCATTTAGGGTTTTCTTGGCAAAGATACTAGAGTGGTTTGCCATTTCCTCCTCCAGATTATTTTACAGATGAAGAAACTGAGGCAAACAGGGTTAAAAGTAAGTTGCCCAGGGTCATATAGCTAGTAAGTGTCTGACACCAGATTTGAATTTAAGTCTTGCAGACTCCATGGTTCTATCCAATGAGCCACCTTGCTACTTTGTACATATATGTGTGTATGTGTGTGTGTATATATATACATATATATGTATGTATGTATATGTATATGTATTGGGAGTACATGTTCAAGCATTATTTACTCATTGGTGTGCAGAGACAAAACAGCTTGCAGACATTAGTTTTAGTTTCTGTGAAACTTCCATAGATATAAGACTACAACTTTTCCTTCTAGACTTATCTTTAAAAAAAATTCCAGTTGCCCATTCCTCCTCCTCACTTAATGGGCCACCAAACAGATCTCTGTTTAGATAAAGCTCAGTCCTGGTCTCACTGCTCATTAGTGACACTGGGAAAGAGCAAAGGGAATGAAAGTAAGGAGCACTGGGATAAGAAAAAAGGGAAAAAAAACATTTATCATGGCCATGGCATTTTCTTAGGCTATGAGAGAGTTCAGAAAATGAGTTGAAAGTCTGTACTCACCAGCCATAATTCTTTGTGTGAATAAATCCAAGTGACTGGTTTTCCTTTCAACATGGGATTTCATATTAAAATTAATATTAGTAGAGTTTATTTATAAAGGGACTTTCAGATCCTTTAGGTCAGTCAGTAGTATATTTAACATATGGGCCATTGCCTGAATATGACTCACAAAATGCAGTTGTTTGGCTCTGAGTGCATATTTATCATGTTAAGAATGCAATACAGTTACATCATTTTTGGTCCAATCACTTCTTTGCCTTATGGAACTTGGACTCTTAAACCAACAGTTTGAGGAGTAGTGTTTGTGAGGAGAAAAATTCCCCAGAGTGAAGTTAGAGGAGAAAACATCCCCAACAGGTGAAGGGCTAAAGGTCTCTTTTCTTCTTCTTTTTTAAAATTTAAATTCATCTAATTAATTAATTAATTAATTAGGAATATTTTTCCATGGTTTCATGATTCATGTTCATTCCCTCCCCTCTTCCCTCCCCCCCTTGCGGAGCCGATGAGCAATTCCAGTGGGTTTTACGTATGTCATTGATTAAGACCTATTTCCATATTATTAATATTTGCAATAGAATGATCATTTAGAGTCTCCTTTCTTCTTGAGAAACAAGAGAACAGTGGTAGAGTTGTGAAGCTTGATCTGCATGGGGCAAGTTTCCAAACTTCCCTGGGATGTTTGGCTCTCCAGTGCCTAATTTTTTTTCTCTCTATATATTGTCCACACTGTTGAGAGGGTATTAAAGATAAGTTTGGGCAATACTGAACTGGCAGCTGAACAGGAGTGACTCATTGACAGCCAATCAGGGAATTATGTACAGAAAGTTTCTGTCAATAAAGCAGAGACAAACAATGAGAAAAGATTTAATGGAACATTTTTCCAGAGTTAAAAAAAATGTGCCTGTGGTAAAAGACCAGAGAACACAACTGAATACACAGGCTAATTCCTTCCTGAAATATTTTCCTTGCAAATCTGTAAGCCACTAATCCTTGATATTGACTCTGTTCTTTTATCCCACATAATAACAATTCATCTTTATATAGAGTCTTACAAAATACCTTCCTTAAAACAACACTGTGGAGGTAGAAAGTGCAAACTATTTCAAAGGTAAATGTGATGACTTGCCAGTAGTCAATGAAATCTGGAGGATTCACCCAAGTCCAGTGCTCTTTCCACTCTGTCTTTGTATATAGAAGAGGAGAAAAAGTGGCAGACAAAAAACCCATCTGATTAGGCATTCCTCTAACCAATGCTTCAGTGACTGAAGAGAAAGAAAAAGCAAGAGAAGTAAACAAAAGTCAAGGGAATTTCTCGAAGTAAAATAATCCCAAACTGTACATTTGATATTGTAATAGGTTCTCCCCACCTCCCCCCATTAAATTTCCCTAGACTTCTTCAAGCAGCTGGGACCTTTCCAAGAAAGTTCCCCTGATGAGATTTAATGAGAAGAATTGAATGGGTTGGTCTTGATGGGATGGTCCACATAAACAGGCTTAAATCAAAACCAATTACCATGGAAATTATGATATTTTGAAGGAAGCAAATCACTGAAAAGTTTAGAAGAAAGGATGATGACTATGATCCAGAAATAAAAGGACCTAGGCCAGAGATGGGATGCTTCTTACAAGGTCCAGAAGGAAAGTTGCACATATGATAAGGAAGGCTTTAAGCTGAAAATGAGAAGCATTGAGGAGAAAGAAAATGACTCCTACTATTATATACAATCACTAAGCCAGATACCACTGAGAGGAGCAGTTACAATGGACAAATGGTATTGTTAACAACCAATAATTCACAAGATGCAGCATCCATGAAGAAGGTCAGGGGCAATAATACTCTTGGCTTCAATTATCTGTAACTAAATTCATAGAGTACTTCCTTTAAGAAGTTACATATAACCTAAAAATAGAATTCTTCATATTGGCAGTGTGACAATGGAAATCAATAAATCACTTTTTGAATTATCATTTCTATTTTTAGCTTAAACAACATAATATGTAACATGACAATAATACTATATTTTATTTATTATATATAACAATACATAACAAATTATAATAATATATAAATATATTAAACAATGTATTATACCATATAATTATATAACCATATGATACAAAATACCATCTATATACAATATAATTATGAATTATATATAATTATAAATTATAGTTAATGTATGATAAAACTTACATAATAATTATAATAAATATACTTATCCAAGAGAAACAAATTTTCATATGTTATATCAAAAAAATCTGTCTCATTCTTTTTTCTCCCCCTCCTCCCTCTCACTCTTTTCTCCTCCTCAAGAAGGAAGGTAAAATGATATAGGTTGTAGATATTTTATTATATAATACACATTACCATGTTCATTATGCTGTGAAACAAGCATGTTGTTTACACTAGAGAAAAAATCATGGAAGAAATAAAGTGGAGTGTTATGTTTCAATATGCATTTGGACTCCTGTTCCCTCTTGGATATTAATAATTAATAATTCATTAATATCTTGAATATTAATTTTTATCATGAGTTTCTTGGCATTGCTCTAGATCAGTGATTCCCAAAGTGGGCAGTACCGCCCCCTGGTGGGTGTTGCAGTGATCCATTGAAGTGGTGATGGCCACAGGTGCATTTATCTTTCCTATTAATTGCTATTAAAATTTTAAAAAATTTAATTTCCAAGAGGCTAAGTAATATTTTTTCTGGAAAGGGGGCGGTAGGCCAAAAAAGTTTGGGAACCACTCCTCTAGATCCTTTCCTTGTTGAAAATAGTTAAGTCATTCACAGTTGATCATACATTACTGCTGTTACTGTTTACACCATTCTCCTGGTTCTGCTCATTTCACTTTGAATCACTTCATATAAGTCTTTCCACATTTTTGTGTGTGATCATTTTGTCATTTCTTATGGCACGACAGTATTCCATCACAACCATATACTGCAACTTGTCCTGCCATTCCCCAATTGATGGACATCCTTTTAAAGTGTACTGTGTGGCAGGCTTTGCTTCTGGGGGGTGAGGGGATTGGGGACCAGAAAAACAAAAAATGAAACAATCCTTTTCTCTAGGAATTTACATTCTTTTGGGGTTTTTCTCATAAACATTCTATTCACACTATTAGATTCTAACATGTGAATATGTACAGAATAAATACAAGGTAATTAAGGTGGGGAGGAGAAGTTGTGGTATCAAGAAAACCCTTGAAGAGAAAGTAGTTCTTGAGCTGAGAGCTGAAGGAAAGGAAGGATTCTGTGGGGTGGAAATGAGTGGGGAGTAAAGGGAGTACATTCTAAGTAGCATGTTTGAAGAACAGAGCAAAGGATACCAACTTGTTTGGGAAAAGTGCAGTAATGGAGTAGTAACTAGGCTAGAAAGTGGTTTAAAGCCAGATTGCCAGATTGTGAAGGGTTTTAAAAATCCCTCGAGGCAATAGGGAGTTATCAGAGTTTACTGAGTAGGAGAATGGTTAGTTTTGAAATTTAAAATCACTTGGTTAGTTGTGTAGAGAATGGATTGGAGTGGGGAGAGACTTTGAGACTGGGAGAACAACTAGGAGACTTATTGCAATTATTCAGGTAAGAGGAAATATGAGGACATTTCTAAAAAGAGTAGATGGAAAGGGTCAGATGTGTCACATATGAAAGGAGAAATAGTAAAATTTGGCAATAGATTGGATATGTGGAACAAAGGAGAGAGTCAAAGATAATTAATGCTGAGGTTACGAAACTAGGATGGTGGAAGAATGATGTGCTCTTGACAGAAACAGGGAAGTTTAGTTGAGGGTTTTTTGGGGAGAGAAGGGGCACAATAAGGTCAGTTTGGGTTATATTGAGTTTCAGATGCCTCCAGGACAGCAAGTTTGAAGTGATCAATGGGCAACTGGTAATGAATGACTGTAGCTCCAGAGAATCATCTGCGTAGAGATGATAATTAAACCCATGGGAATTGATGGGATCACTTAGAAAGAGTATGGAGAAAGAAGAAAGTTTACCTCATCAAAAAGAAACTGATTAAAAAAATATACTTTGATGCAAAGGTACATAAACCAGGAGGGGTAAGGATGAGAAGAACATTCGGATGAGGGTCAATGGTGGAGAAAAGAATAATGTGGTGGGCAGGCTAACAAGGCAGAAGGAGGAAATAAATGGTTGATGGGTGGTTAGCTGATCATTAAGCTGGCACCAAATAAAGATATAATTAGTGATGGGTATGCCAATTTTCCAGGTACTTTAGAAGTAGAGGAACTAAGGAATTCTTGACTTTGTCTTGCTAATAATCTAATCACTCTAGAGGCAGCAGGGTTCAAAAGAACTGCTATTCTGGATCTTATTCTGATCAGTAACAAGAAACTAATGGTGAAACCACAAATGATGGGCAACTTTAGAAAGGAAGAATTAACAAAACTGTCTTAAGAATCTGTGATAGGGGAAGTCCTGGGTTCAAAAGTGGCCTCAGACTTTTCCTAGCTTTATGACCCCAGGCAATTCACTGAACTTTCTTTGCCCAGCACTTTCACTTGTCTGCCTTGGGAGTAATATGTATTATTGATTCTAAGACGGAAGGTAAGTTGTTTTTTTTGTTGTTGTTGTTTTGTTTTTAAGAGTTTGTGATAGATAATGGGGAAACCTAGATGTATTCTGACCTGCAACTTAGATTTTAGGAGCATGGATTTTGAAAAATTTTGAATAAGGAAAGATGATCTCCTGACCTAAAAATATACAATAGGAGTGAGTTCAAGAGAGATGAGAAGCTCTCAAAAAATAGCATTTTGATAACATAAACACAAATGATTCTTATGAGGAAAAAATTGGGAAACTATGGAAAGAGTCCAAACAGACTGTATGGGAAACTGACCAACCTAATCAGATTCTAAAAATAAATCAGCAGCAGCAAGCATTAATTAAGCATTTTATGTACTGAGCACTATGCCAAGAACTGGGAATCCAAATCCAAATAATGTAATAATTCTCATTCTTGCACAAAAAGTTAGAAACAAAGGTAGGAAGCTACGAGTAACAAGTCTAGAACCCTCTTGAGATTTCTGATTAAATTTTAAAAATGACAAAAGGACCTTTTAAAAATAGGTAGGCAATAGGACCAGTTTGGAGGCAATGGGACCATGATAATGGATGCCTGAGAGAAGGCAGAAGTACTCAACTCCTCCTGTCTTGTGATTTCTTTTTTTTTTTTTACCCTAGAAACGATATTCATACCAGGAAAAGATAGACTAAAAAGTGGTTTACCAAATGTTGAAGCTCAAGTTAAGAAAAAGATTGTTAAAGCACCTAGCTGTTTTTAATCAATCAGCAGACATTTATTATGCAACTCTAATGTTTCAGGTGCCTGAAATACAACTGGAAAAAAAAAATAGTGAAATAGTTTCTGTTCCCAAAGAGCTTACATTTAATGAATTTGAGTCACTAAGCCCAGATAAATGCTATCTCAGGGTATGAGGGGGAAAAGCACAAACTGGTTGATGTTATTGCTTTGAAAAATCCTGGAGAATAACAGATAAGCCATAGGATTAGGGATAGGCAAATATCCTGATTTTCCTTTTTTCCTCTTTTTTTTCTTTAAAGATTTTTATTCATCTTTTTTGTATTTATATATCTTCATTCTCAAATATCTCCTCCTAGCCCCCTCCAGGCATAGAACCACTCCTTATAACAAAGAATATTCAAGAGAAGGTGAGGTTTTTCAACTATAAGCCAACAAACTTGACTTTAATTCTGCACAAAATTCTAGACTATATTATTTATTTTTAGAATATGTTATGCTAAAGATTATTTGTGAGTACTTAGAAAAGGAAAGCAACAATGACCCCGAATCAGAATGGGTTCATCAGGAACAAATCATATCAATCTAATTTAATTTCCATTTTTGATCAGTGTCTAAACAGGATGATGAGGGGAATGGCACAGACATAGCATTATGTAGATTTCATCAAGGCATTTGACAAAGTCATTTGTGATATTTGAAATTGACTGAATTATTGTACTCAACGAATCCATAAATGATTAATGAATTGTTGTCGGTTTGGATGAAAGTCAATGTTGGAGCACCATAGGGCTTAGTCCTTGGCTCCTTTGTTCATTATATATATATATAAAATACATGTAATATATAATACATATATTTGCATATATATGTTTTTATATATATGTAAAACAGGTAGCTAGGAATGTAAACTTTTTCTGAGCATGGGGTTTTTTATGGCCTTGTATTCTCAGCATTCTACATGATACTTTGCACATAGGTGATTAGTAAATGTTTATTGAATGGGACTAACAGAATCTAGATCCAAAAAAAAGAGTTTAGATGGCTACTTTTGGGGAATATTATAGAAGAGATTCAGTCTTGAGGTAGAGATTAGACTAGATTTCCTCTCAAAACACAATCTCACTATACAATTCTATGCTTTCATTAATCCTTGGAAGAGCTTTAGTTATAAGGAAAAATTTATTGTTCTCTTTTCATCTCCTTTAAGTTCAGAGAACATTCACCGTGTTCTACTAAAATGAGGTGAGATCTTATTGGAATTTATTAATTTATTGAACTTGTAAATAGAATCACTGGTGATACTATCACTTGAAACTCGAGTGATATTATTTCATAGTACAGAGTTCCCTTTGACCCCAGATATATCTGAAATCTAGTAATTGTTGTTCTCTAAAGTAAGTAGTTTTCTTGTCTTACGTGGTACTTGATTTCTTAGGATCCCCCTCAGAGTTTACGTATATGTACAGTGACTTAAACTGATAATGATGGGACTCTAAGAATTCAAAACCCATGTTTGAGGCCCAGCTCTTTTATTTTCTGTCTTTGGCCCCTACAGCAAGACACTTTATCTCTGACACTCAATTTTCTTACCTGTAGAAGGGGAATGATAATTACTGATTATATTACCAACTCCACAAGGTTATAGTGAGGAAAATTCTTTGTTAGGCCTTAGGTGTTTTAGAAATGAGAAATAGTTCTGTCTAAGTTTAAGAATAACTAAAGACAATCAAATCCAGCAATAAATATAAAGAAAGTGCCTTTGGAATATAAAATGCTGGCAACTTAGCACAGATATTTAGAAAATCAAAAAAAGACTACCCATGCTGCATTTCTAATAAAAATCTGCTTTAAAAGCATCGTGGGAAAATATACTAACAAGCTACAATGAAAAAGTTGAATCCCATGATTATATTAAAATAATATTTTATGATTTTTGCCAACTCTCCCCTAAGTGAATAAGGAAACTGAGGCAATTAGGGAATATTGAATTTTCAGCCAAAGCAGTTATTTTTGGTTTAAGTAATACCAAGTTCCAGAGGAGTAACCTCATCAAAGTGCTGTACTAATTGTAATATGTGGCCTGAGAATTACTGAGCAGGGTTAATGTACAGATATCTCTTCCATATTGTGACTTTTCTTCCTCATTGTGTTTCCATATATATGAAGTCAGCATAAGAAATTAAGTAAGAATTTTTTTGGGGGGAATTTGCAGAAGCTGCAAATGACAGAAAAAATTTAGAAACTATATAGCCTATAACCAGATTCTTAACCCAGATTTTACAATAAGCCACTGTAAACACCCCGAAATTTAGACTTCTTTTCTTGTATGAAGAGATGCCCAAAATTTTTTATGCAGATTTTCTAGATCATGGGGGAATTTTGCCCCAACCCCTCCAATGTGGAAGGAATATTTGTATTTTATTATTTCAAGGATTCATGATTCCTTTGTTCTGGATGGTGCGGGTGCCCCATTCATTAGTGCAGATTGCAAGTTGATTTCCTTTGTGACTTGGAGGATCTTTGAAAGTTGCTAGAGACGCATTAGTTGATCCTGAGACAAGAGGCATATATAATCTATTCCAAAGCCCACACTTGAATACTTACCAGCTTGTGAAAAACTTGAACCCTCTTTGAGAGCCTGGAAGGATACAGGGGCTCCTCTCCACCACAATGAGGCATTGGATGCTGCTAATGCATTCACTGATCCCAGCCCTTATTCAGGATATCACATGGTGAGATATTCCTCTGACCTGTTTGCGACCCCCAAAGGCCGGTAAACCAAGTTCACCAGATTTTTTTTTTCCTGCTAAATGGGGGTCCAGAAGTTATGGAAGAAGGATCAGGGACTGAATCTGAAATCATTGCTCTGTCTGTACCAGATTTAAAAGGCTTCCTGGAAGGAGAGGAGGTCAGAGAGGATCTGGTCCAACTTCTTGTCTCTTATACCTAGAGAGGGATGGGACTCATCCAGAGCCATACAAACTGCATACTAAGTGAAGGGAGAGAGAAAAAGAGAGAGACAGAAAGAGACAGAGACAAATAGAGACAGATGGGATGGGGTAGAGAAGAAAGAAAGAGAAAAAGAAAAAGCTAGAGAGAGAACATTAGAGACAGGCAGAGAGAAGGGAAGAAGTAGAAAAAGGAGGGAAAATAAATGGAGAGGAAAAGGAGGAAGAGAGACATATAGAGAGGTACAGAGAGAGAAGGAGAAGAAAAATGATAGAGATAAAGAGATTAAGAAATTAGATGAAGAAATAAATTTGGTAATGTGCTTTATTATTTTTATTATTATTATTTGTAAGTAGTGACCAATATTGATCTCAAAAGACTGATAACAAAACATACCTTCTATGTCTTGGCAGAGAGATGAAGGACAAGAGATATGTAACCAGACATGCATTCTTGGATATAGCCAGTTTGTTGATTTGTTTTGCTTGACTTTGCATGTTTGTTTGTTTTTTTTCTCTCTCTCTCTTTTTTTTTTTTAACCCTTAACTTCGGTGTATTGTCTCATAGGTGAAAGAGTGGTAAGGGTGGGCAATGGGGGTCAAGTGACTTGCCCAGGGTCACACAGCTGGGAAGTGGCTGAGGCCGGGTTTGAACCCAGGACCTCCCATCTCTAGGCCTGACTCTCACTCCACTGAGCTACCCAGTTGCCCCCTGCATGTTTGTTTTAAGGAAATATTCTTTTACATGGAAGAGAGTGTTGTGGAAGATGAGTTGGTGAGTGGTAATAAACATGGAAAAGAAGCAAAAAAAATTAAGGTATCTTATTCATTGGCTAATTTAGTTACAGGTGATTTAAGTGGTTCTATTGATGTTCAATATTGAACTTTTAATAAAATATTTAATAAAAACAAGGCATTTCATAACCTTGTAAAAGTATTGGCCAGCATGAAAATGTAAATAAGATGTTATTTGCCATCTATGGGAATAAAATTAATTCATCCAAACTAACGATGAGATCTAAACAAAAACAGAATGGTACCACTGCACATAGGTCATTTGTGGTTTTTTTTCTTTCATGGTCTGTCCTTCAGATGCCAGCCAGCAATCTCACAGCCTTCCATCACTGTTGGTCACTAGGGGGATTGGGCAATTGATAGATTAGAATAAATTCATCCCTAGTCCTAGAAAGCCAACTAAGAACTCATGCAAAGTAGTTTGAATCACCTGCCTGAACAAAGAAAAGGACCTTGCGTAGCTGTGAGCAAAATGTTCAAGCAGGTCAAGATGTTCTTAGGTGACTTTGTTCCACCTGTTACGTGGGTGGTACACAGATAGCTGTCAACTAACAGTTAACAAGTTCACTGATAACCAATTGTTTAGTGTTTGCCTTTCCCAGGAATACACCCATCGCTTCCTTTGTAAGTAAAAGAATTATGAATTATCTTTCTTAAAATTTTATTACCTTTTTTGACCTCTGAAGGCCATTTTCACTTGTTGCAGAGGCAGCTGAGTATACTAAATGCAAATGCATTATAGAGCGATGCCCCATGATCCTGTAATGAGCTTCCCCTCAGCTCTCCCAGGCAGAATCTGTGTCCCCCTCATCCTTATTCTGTGTCTTTCTCACCCCTACTCTCACAACAGGGTTTTACCAGTCCTAGCTCCTACTTTAATAGTTCATCTCACTATAAAGACTCTTCTACCTTCCCCCAAGCTGCCTTATCCATCTTGGGATGACCTGCTCTCCTGTTTGGTGAGCCCAAAGTTGTGATTGCCATTTTTCGAGGGATCCCACTCATGAAGCTACTCACTTCATTCCTAGGTTGGCACTCAAGCCTGCTCCAAACTACCTTGCTAATGTGGTACCTTTCCTTCCTTCTCTTTTTTTCTCTCCTCCTTTTCAGCCATATTTTATCTTCTCCTTTTAGAATACAAGCTCTTTGAGAGTGGGAATGATCTTATTTGGGCAGCAAAGTGCCACAATGGATGGAGCACTGGGCTTGGAACCAGAAAGACTCATCCATCTTCCTGAGGACAAATCCAACCTCAGACATTTACCAGATGTGTAACCCTGGGCTAATTACTTAACCCTATTTGCCTCAATTTCCCCATCCATAAACTGAGAGAAGGAAATGGCAAACCACTTTGGTATCTTTGTCTAAGAAATCCCCAAAATGGGGGCATGAAGAGTTGGATATGATTGAATAACAAATGATCTTGTTTTCTCTTATTTGTATCTCCAGTGTTTAGCATAGTGCTGGACATATAGTATATGCTTAATAATTTATCTGTCCATATCTATCTATCTATCTATCCATCCATCCATCCATCCATTCATCTATTTATTTATTCATTCTGCTATCCAGCTATCCATATCTATCTATCCATCCATCTATCTGTCTCTCTCTCTCTCTCTCTCTCTCTCTCTCTCTCTCTCTCTATCTATCTATCTATCTATATCTATCTATCTATCTCTCTATCTATCCCAAATCTATCTCTCAAATCATGGTATTTATAATCAGAATAACCTAACCAACCCTGTTAGAATCAAGTCTTCCTGAAAATTTCTTTCATTCTTACTTTCTTCCCCCACCTCCAGTCCCCAACCTCCCCACTGCCTATTATAAAATGAAGATCTGTTGGAAAATTCCCTTGCATAAGCCCTCTTGTAACCCAGTTTCCAATGATTACCCAAACAATTACCAGTACTAAGTTGTTCCAGACAGTGGACAACTAATGATTCAATAGATAAAGTGTGGGTCTTGGAGTGAGGAAGTCTTGAGTTCCAATCTTGTTTTAGATACTTACCTGTTGTGTGGTTCTGGGCAAGTCAGTCTTGGTTTCCTCACTGGTAAAATAGTGTGTTAGTAATAGTATTTAGTTTATAAAGTTTTTGTGAGGATTAAATGGGATAATATTTGTATAGCACTTTGCAAACCTTACAGTGCTATATAAATGCTAGCTATTGTTAGACATCAGTTGGAGACATGAAAGGAGGGGAGAGAAGGTCTAGTTGTCATTATAGCAGTTGGTAATTCTTTATTAAAAATGTCTTTATGCCTTCTAAAGAAGCATTTCCTACTGAATATATTACTACTTTTGTATTTAGAAATAGAAAATGGCTTATTATTTTGCCATTTTCAGGCAGTAGAAGTAATTGCTTGAGATTAATGGTATTTTAAGTCTGGTTTGACAAATTTTCACCTAATGAACTGTTTTCAGTTCTTGCAATTTGAGTGATGGAAGTATTTGAATTTATTTTTATGTGTTCCCTAGAATGGATAAACCCGCAAGATCCAAAGGAAGGAATTAAAAAAAAATCTTTACCTTCTTAGTATCAATTCTAAGACAGAAGAGTGGCAAGGGCTAAGCATTTGAGCTTAAGTGACTTACTTAGGATCACACAGCTAGGAAATGTCAAAGGTCTTCCTGACTCCAGTCCTGGCACTCTCTACCTAGCTGTCCCCAGGAATGAATTTCTAATATTGAAAATGCAAGCATCAGGGTAGCCCTAAGGGAATTAATTTAGAGCCAGGGAATTGTTAAATGCTTAATTCCTCTCTTTTCATAGCTTACTACTTTCCCTACAACATAAGATCTGCCAATTTAGCATATTTGTCATAGAGCATTTGGGATTCTTTCCTAACAGAATTAAAAAATTATAGAAATGATTGTACAATTCCGTTTAGAATTTCTGAGCTAGAAAGAAACGTGGAAATCATTTAGTCTAATCCTTTTATATATAGAGAAACTGAGTCTGAGAGAGGCTAGATATCCTAGTCAGAGTCACCCATCTAGTTAGCTACAGAGTTGGTGCTGGGTTCAGTCTCCTGACTCAGATCAATATTTAAAGGCAACCACCTCCATCTCCATTATTTTGATATGAGTGAAAATAAGATTAAAAGTAGGGATCCAGGTGGAAGCACCTAAGATCTAAGTCAGCTGATAATACATGATAATTACAAATTTGGCAGAATGAGTAGACAAGATTTTTATATAGAATAGGGGAGGAGGAAGGTTAGAACCCATGATTTCAGATGTATGAGGAGTTCATGGTGTGGAAATTCTTTCCACCAGAGTAGTTAGACAACTCTTTGAAAACTTGTAGCCTTTAAAGAGTTCCCTGGGACACTGAGATGGTTAGGTTGGAATGAATTAGATAGTAAGTATCTGAGGCCACATTTGAACTCCTTCCAGACTGCAGGCCCAGCTCTTTATCCATTATGCTATTAGACATCATCTCTTATGATTTTATGCTAACAGTTTTTGTTATATGTGTCAAATCCCCTAAGTACCCTGTAAGGTCTTTTAAGGGACACAGTGAATATCCTTTAAAATTTTTCTTTTAAACCCTTGTTTTTTTATTTAAAAAAATGTTTAATTTTTCCTTGATTACATGATTCTTGTTGTCTCTCTCCATTCTTCCTTTTCCACCTCCCAGAGCTGACAAGCAATTCCAGTGTATAATACGTATACATTTTTGTAATAGAGTAATCTTACAAAAACAAAACTCCAAATCACATATACCCATATAAAGAAGTGATCAATCTTATGTTTTCTTCTGCATTTCTACTCTTACAGTTCTTTTTCTAGATGTGGAGAACATTCTTTCCCATAAGTCCCTCAGAATTGTCTATCACATTTGATCATCTCACAGTGTTTCTTTTACTGTGTACAGTGTTCTGCTTTACCTTCCATTTTATTTTATTTTTTCCCCATTTTTAAAATTTAATTAATCTAATTTAGAATATTTTCCCATGGTTACATGATTCATGTTCTTTCCCTCTCCTCCTTCCTCCCTTCTCGCAGAGCCAATGAGTAATTCCACTGGGTTTTACATGTATCATTGTTCAAAACCTATTTCCACACGATTAATATTTGCAATAGAGTGATCAGTTAGAGTCTACATCCCTAATCATGTCCCCATCAAACCACGTGATCAAGGAAATATTTTTCTTCTGCATTTCTACTCCCATAGTTCTTTCTCTGGATGTGGATAGTATTCCTTCTCATATACCTTCCATTTTAGAATTGATGCAAAGTATGGGTTTCAAGGCAAAAAAGTGGTAAGGGCTAGGCATCTAGGGTTAAGTGACTTGCCCAGGGTCACACAGCTACGAAGTATCACAGTTGAACCCAGGACCTCCCTTCTCCAGGCCTAGCTCTCTTTCCCCTGAGCCACCTAACTGCCCTGAGTATATTCTTTTTACTAAGAAATAAAGCATATGGAGAACCATAGTGTCATATGGCTAGAAAGGAAGAGTGGCATCAGGTTGTAGAAAGACTTAAATGCCAAGCTTAGAAACCTGAATTTTATTCAGTAGACAATAGGGAACCCTTGAAGACTTTTGAATGATGGTGATAAGAAACAGATCTATGGGTAAAGAATACTGATCTAGTAACAGTTTGAAGAATGAGTGGATAAAAGGGAACATGAATGAATGAAAAAAAGAATGAACGAAAGGGAGAGCCGAAAGTGTTCAAAAATGGTTTATTTGTGGAGGAGTTGTTAAATAATTTTGAGTATATTATAGCATCAATTATGATGCTACTTTAGTTCTGGAAGAGTTCATGTAAAGGTTGAAACACTTTTAAATTTCTTCCAGCAAAGGGAGTAGCCAGGTCAGTAATGATATGTTGGAATACCACTCACTCAGCCTCAACATGCAACTTAGAAATTTTGTACGGTGACAGCTTTTATTCCCAGTGAGTCAAGTTTTCTTTGGGTTCTTAAATGGTTTGTGGCCAGATGATGCTGACGAGGGAGCATCTCGAGGCTGCAGGGCCCCCTAGAAGGACACGAGGTGCCGAGAGATAGAAAATTTACCTTCCACAAAAACGAAATTTTGGCCCTTGTAGACACTTGGCAATTCTGTGCAGTCAGGAACGTTGCTAATAACAGGACACTTTTTGGAGACGGTCTCACTCAATCAGCCGTAGTTCAGTCTGTGTCAGATGGAATGCTTCCCTATTTGTATCAGGGAGAGAGTGAGAGATTGAATTACAGCTTTTCTGGAATGGCCCCATCCCTGGTTACCCAAAAAAGGTTTTGGACTGAAGTTAAGCAGATGTCATAGGAACAAGCTCCTTAATAAGCAGGGGAGGGTACGAAGCATTCATACCAGTCACTTTGCAAATATTATCTCATTTGATCCTCCCAATAACCTTATGAGATAGGTGCTATTTGTTTTTATTTTATTTTTAATTGTTCTTGGAAAAGATATTGGAATAGTTTGCCATTTCCTGCTCCTGCTCATTTTATAGATGAAGAAACTGAGGCAAAAAGGATTAAGTGATCTGTCCAGGGTCATCCAGTTATTCAGTGTCTGAGGCTGGATCTGAACTTTAGAAGATGAGTCTTCCTGCCTCCAGGTCAGTGCCACCTAGCGACCCAGGTGCTGTTATTATCCCCATTTTATAGTTGAAAAAATTGAGGCAAACAGAGGTTAAGGTACTTGCCTAGGGTTATGCAGCTAGTAAGTATTTCTTGAGGCTGGATTTGAATTCAAGTCTTCTTAACTCCAGGCCCAGTGTTCAATGCCGCATCTGCTTATTGAATTACATTGTGTAGGAATATATTTTGCTAACTAATTCAGCCTTAATTTTCAAATCTGTCATTTTAGTTTTAGTGACCATGCCCACATTTTCTATTTGGGTGAGGATATTAAAATGCAAAAAATAAAGAAATAAGCAAGTAAGCAAATGAATAAATACAAAGTGCCCTGAGACTAAGCTAGTAAGACTTTATCTAGAGTCCTTCCTATAGAAAATAATGATACAGAGTGTATAGTGTTAGGTCTGGAGTTGGGAGGACCTGAGTTCAAATCTGGCCTCACATACTTCCTAGCTTTGTGATCCTGAGCAAATCACTTAACTCCCTAGGGTAGGGGCCTAGTCCTTGCCACTCTTCTTTCTTAAAATTGATACTAAGGCAGAAGCTAAGGATTTAAAAAAAAAAAAAGAAAAAGGAAATGATGTAACTAAATGTAATGATAATTTAGTGCAGGGGTTATTAACTTTTTTTGATTTATCAACCCTTTCTTAAAATAATATTTTAAATGCATGAGACAAAATACGTAGGAAATACAAAGGAAGCCAATTATATTGAAATAGTTATTAAAAAATTATGGACATTAGATTGATGACCCTTGCGTGAATGTAGCTCCATGGGTTTCCATTTGAAGTCAAGCATTCCAATCCTGAGGTCTCTGTGATAATGCTACCTATCAAGTATAATGACTGTGATTGAGACACTTCTGGCTTATGTGAAAAACTCTTGCCAGATCCTTGGGCTTGGGAGTAAGTAATCTGGGAAGGGATTGATGGAGAGTGGGTCTCACTCTCCAGGGAAGGAGTATATTTCTGGACTCACCAGTGAAAAATTTTGGCAAAGGCAAAACAAAAATTGGCAGCTGGAAGACCTTCTTCTTCTCCTTTTCCTCCTTCTTCTCCTCTCCTTCTTCTCCTTCTTCTCCTTCTCCTTCTCCTTCTCTTTCTCCTTCTCCTTCTCCTTCTCCTTCTCCTTCTCCTTCTCCTTCTCCTTCTCCTTCTCCTTCTCCTTCTCCTTCTCCTTCTCCNGTAAGTGCCTGAGGTCAAATTTGAACTCTGCTCTTCTGAATTCAGGACTGGTGCTTTATCCACTATGCAGTTTAGCTGCCCCAGATTAGTTGGTAATAGATCAGTGTTAAAATGGCTGAAAATCTTCAGAGGAAAACCAAAGGTATCTATGTTTAACCTTGTGCTATTTAACATTTTTATCAATGACTGGAAGAAGGAATAGATGCTAAGCTTTTCAACTTTACTAATTATATATAATTCTGAATAGGATATCTTACATATTGGAGGACAGGATCCAAAAGCTTCTTGATGAACTAGACCAGTGATGGGCAAGCTACGGCCTGCAGGCCAGATGTAGCCCCCTGAAATTTTTTATCCAGCTGCCTGACATGATTCCTAATCTGATGAATACAATGAGTAGGATATGATACAATGAAACTTAGAAAGAGTTTCCTCCTCCTTCTCCTCCTCCTCCTCCTCCTTCTTCTCCTCCTCCTCCTCCTTCCCCTCCTCCTCTCTTTCTCTTTTGCCCATTTCCTTGGGATAGTATAGAGAACAGTATAAATCTGTGAACATTGAGGTGCTGAAAATAGGTGTAAACTCCTCAGTTTCTAATTGTAGTTCATGTTTATCTAGCTGTTGTTCACTCGTTTTCTGTTGTTTCTGACTCTTTGTGCCTTCATTTGGGGTTTTCTTGGCAAAGATACTGGAGTGGTTTTGGCCATTTTTTTTTCCAGCTCTTTTTAGAGATGAGGCAAACAGGCCCTGACTCCGGGCCCAGCATTCTAGCCACTGTGCCACCTAGCTGCCCATCTGGTAAATATTTAATATTTTAGTAAATATTTATATTTAATATCATTTATATTGTATATTCTATAATTATGTGTAATTATATAATAGAATAATTTAAAATCAATATAGTAAATATTTAATATTTGTTTTATAGAATATAGGTCTATTAATGTTCAGAGGTTACAGGTGCTGGGAAAAACGTACTGTTTATTTAAGGTTATATCTATTCTTAAGGGCCTTATTGTACAATAGAATTCAAAATACGAATAACATTTGGAATAAATACATATTTATGATAATAACAATAATAATAGCAAGTAGCATTTTGGAACACTAAGGTTTGAAAAGTGCTTTACCTATACCTCATTTGGTCTTCACAAATATAGGTGCTATTTCCATTTTTATAGCTGAGAAAATAGAGACTAAGAGAGCTTAGATGACTTGCCCAGGTTTATCACACAGATCACATACTAAGTAAAGAGATTAAAGCAAGATACAATCAGGTCTTCCTATAATGACAGGCCCAACACTGTCCCGTGTGCCACCTAGGTCCCTGTTTAGTGTACTACGCAGAATATAAAGAATTATTTTGCCAATTTTTTTAAAGGTTCGTTACCTTTTTGTGAGGGTCTCTTTGCTGTATCACTTTATACCTAGATTGATAAAACATTTATTAAATGCTTCCTCTGTTGTAGGCATTGTGCAATTTCATTTTCCATTGCCTTTCCTATGTGGCATCCTCATGTAATAGATCCACACCACAAATGGTAAGAAAGCCTGGACATCACCCAAATCAAGTCATGCTAGACCAAACTCCTTTCCCTGACTCAGGGCATTCGTGGCATTCATTATGATGAAGCTATCCTTCTAAAAAACTATTTTTTGTGCTGGAAAATATGATTGTTTTGTTTTAAGAGATAATCTATAAACCACTTCCTTTAAGAGATTTTTCTAATAGGGTATTGACATTACAACATACCCACAGCATACCCTTATACAAAGTCAAATGTTGAAGACCTACAAGATAAACTCATTTCCTCATTGTCTCCTCATTGTTTCTCCCTTTCCTTTGATTTTCTCATTTTCCTTTCATCCATCTCACATAGAATCTCCTGAGTCTCCTGTCTCCAATGTCTCCTCATTTTGAACATCACTAGAGATATTTAGACATTCCAAGGGCACCGCCATTCTTCCTTCTGGTCTCCCAGATTCAAAACCTCAACGCAGTCCTCAGCTCTTTTCTTTTGTTCATTCCTTAAACACATTCCCTGGTCTTATTCCCTCCTCTGTGTCTCTCATCCATTCCATACTTTCATCTCATACCACAGTTGACCACGTCTAGGCCTTCAAGATGTCCCATTGTTTTTTGTTTTTTGTTTTAATTTTAATTTTTTTAAACCTTTATCTTCTGTCTTGGAACCAATATTGTGTATTGGTTCCAAGGCAGAAGAGTAGTAAGGGCTAGGCAATGGAGGTTAAGTGACTTGCCCAGGCTCACACAGCTGGGAAGTATCTGAGGCCAGATTTGAACCTAGGACCTCTCGTCTCTAGGCCTGGCACTCAATCCACTACCCAGCTGCCCCCAAGACATCTCATTGTTGACCATGTTTACTCTACCTGTCATGACATGAAAATATCAAACAGGCCAAAATTTGATTGAAGCATAGAGTAAGGGGGAGTCATTTATAAATCAGTCTGTGACTATAAGTTAGATCCAGATCATGAAGGAATTTAAATGCAAAACAAAGCAGTTTGTATTTTAACCTAAAAGCAATTGGAAGCCCCTGAAGCTTGTTGAGAAGAAGAAATATAGTCAGACTTAGGAATATCACTTTTGCAGCTTCAGGTCAATGGCATATTTAAAGGAGGACATTGCAATAGTCCAGTAAAGAGTCAGACAGTCAATAAACTGTGCGTCAGGCACTGTGCTAAGAGATGAGGATGCAAAAGACAGGCCTTGTCCCTCAGGGACATGATGGAGTCCTGTAGCCAGTGGGAAATTGTGCGGAGGGAGGCTTCCTTGAGTCCCTTTCTTAAATAGAAGATCTGGGAGGAACTTTCTCATGGCCATTATCCACCCTTTCTAATCAGACGGAGGAGAGATGATGAAAGGGGAGATTTAGGTAGGGAGAGAAAGAGAGAGAGAGACAGAGAGAGAGAGAGAGAGAGAGAGAGAGAGAGAGAGAGAGAGACAGAGAGAGAGAGAGAGAAGGTTGAAAAAAAGAAAAGAAAAATAGTGTTATTTTCAACAGAAATTAACAAATTAGGAAGAGGGTTGAGTTCAGAGGGGAAAAATAATAAGGTCTTGTTTCGGACACGTTGAATTTTAAGATATCTATGAAATATCCAGATGGAGACACCACACATGTGGTCGAAGATGAAAGACTCCTGGAGCTCAGAAGAGATTTGATTGCTATTTGATTATTGAACCCATAAGAGCTGATCAGATCACTAAGAGAGAATGTAGAGGCAAAAAAAAGGGAGAGCCCAGATCAGACCCTGTGGTATACTTGTGCATATGGTCTCCCAGAAGACATGGAATGGTGAGAACTTATGATCAGATAGTGGAATTTGGGTGTTAAAGATTGTTGAAGTGGAACATTTGTGTGAGTCATGCCATGATGGAAAGCAAGACCATTCTTTTGTCTGACTTTAAAGGGTGGAATGAAGAGTACAGACCATTAGAAGTGAAGATATTGATAAACTGGACAGTAAGATTATTGGAGGAGATACAGTTCCAAGTAAAAGTGTAGAATTTGAGGTTGAGAGAATGAACTAAATTCTGAACTTTTTGATCTGGGGGCTATTGAGAACCACTACCAGATTGGGAATATTTGAATGGACAGAACCTCAACGGAGGAAATGTTTCTGAATATAAAAGTGGAAGAAGAAGAACCAGGAAAAAGGGGGGCGGGGCGGGCTGGCTAGGTAGTTTAGCCAGCATGAAAGAAAATATGGCCAGGGCTGGAAAGAATGGGCAGGGATGGAAGTGTCATCAGGAGATAGCCAGGTTTATCTGATTGCAAGGAGACAGAATGGGTTGGAGGAAGAAGTCTAGACTGGGGTTGGGCAGAAAGGGGTATTTGTTAAAAATTGAAAGAGAGTTCCACCCAGCACAAAGGAAGGGGAGGGGAGGGATTGATAGGGCTGGGGATGAGTAGGGCTGATGTGGACAGGTATAAGGGAAGATAGATACCACTTGGGTGTTGTGTATATAACTCTCCGGGGTGCCATATGCCTTTCTAAAAGTCATTTCTGATTTTTTACTTGAAGATTTGGTGATCCTAATAGCTCATGGGTTAAGTACTTACCAGTGAGTAATAGTTAAGAAAAACAGCTTTCTTTTGCCTCAGAAAACCAGTTCATTCTTTTTTTTTTTTTTTTTTTTTTCTATTCTCAAGTAGGACACCGTTAGGAATCTAAGATAATTATTTTCATCAGAAGACACCTGGGAAACCTGGTTGCAACTACAGCCACACAATTAGGAGAAAAGAGATGCTGCATGTGTAGAACAGATGATTTTATTGTATATTAGCCATTATGCACTGATGAATGGCAAATTTGGTTATTCTTTACCTGACACATTGAATTGATATTAATTCATATTAATCATTTAAGTTCCATTAGCAGATTTACTAATGCCCAATCATTCTTGTTAATGGACTCATAATATCTCTACTTCACTACCCTCATTCTTAATCTTAACTCCCTAGTAATGTTGGGGGGAAAATTTGGTGGAGCCGGATGGAATTCTTTCCCTCTTCAGTCCAGCGTTCACGATTCCTGGAGCTGTTTCAAAGCAATGAGGACATTATCACTAGCTACCACAGGGCCCCCAAACCCAAAGGAAAACAATGAAGGAACGCAGACCTTCCTTCCTCTCCTGATTACATCACTGGAGTCACTAGTTAATAAAGGGACACTGTATTTGATTTAAAAACTTCCTTATAGGCTCTGTGTCTCTCCTTTCTTGTCCCTCCCAATTCCCCTCCAATGTCTACTTCCTCCCTCGAACACCTCTCAGGTTTCCCATCTTCATTCCTGGCGGTTTGCCCAGGTGATTGATTAAGCCTTGAATACAAAGGAGGAATGATCCAGGCAGCAGCAAACACTGGAATGAATGGTCCCCTCCAAAGCCATCTAGAGCTTCAGCTTTAGCAGCTCTGCAGGAATGTGGGCAGGCCAAGCAAAGGGTATCCTGTGAAATGTACCCTGGACACTTCTCCTGATGCCTCGAGTCATTCTGGGAGTGCTCATCTCTGAACCCAGGACCGACACCCAGTTTTTGCTCCTTTCTTTTACCTAAAAAAGGTACAAATAAGTAACAATAGACTTGCTGTTTCCAACTTCTCTTGGTCTCTGCTTTGCCACAGGGATGACTGGTTAGATTTCTAAGGAATTTTTATGTGAGTATCATTTTTGTTAAGTTTGGGTCTTTTGCCACCATCCCCTACTCCCAACTTGTCTCATATGCTTGATATTTCTATTGGCTTTTTTCTTCTCACTGTCTTGACTCTGAATTCTCTCCCCCCACCCCCCTTTTCTGTTGTTGCTATAAACCCTATACTTAGGCCTTCTAGATGAAGTAAAAATAGAGTTTTAGACCTTTCAGACTAAATCAATTGCTATTGTGTCTTACAGAGATGCTGCCCATTCAAGTGGGTCTGATTGTAGGCAATAACTGAGGAGAAAATGGGGAAAGGAGGGCTTGGTAATAGCTGGGTGCCTGATTTGAAATGGTATACTATGGATTTATTTTAGGAGTAGATTGTGGCAGGAGATGGCAAAGAGAGGCTCTGAAATTAGATCCTTCAGTCTTCTCTTGTTTACATCAAGGAAAATAATTCAAGTTCTAGGAAAAAGTGACGTAAGAGAATCAAAGTTGAAAAGAGAATCTTTGCTCTTATTGAATTAAAAATGAATTCCTTCTAAATTGGCTTTTAAAGACACTATTTTAGATGTGCTTACATTGACTCGTAATGAGAGTGGAGGATATACATTGTATTTTAACTGAGACCAAGTAATAATAAATCACATTTTTCCCTGAACAATCTCAGTTCCCTATTTCAGGGATTCTTAGAGACAGTTCAGTCTTATAATAGGTTGATGGTGGTCAGTGAAATGACATATCGTGAGGTTAATGAAATATAATATTGAAAATCTAAATGAAAGCAAGGTTTGTTTTGCTTCATTTTTTTTAACATTTCCATTTGACTTCCCACCTTAAAATAAATGAATAAATGAGTTTCTGAGATCCGAAATTGGAATGTTTGGGGCATCTTGTTTGTGATTAGATATTCAAGTAAATTTTTTTTTCAGGTCAAATTCCAGACATCCATCTAGCAAAAAAAGTGAAGTTGTTAGAATCTTTTTAGATGGTTGCTTTATATAAAGACAGAAAGACAAAGTTTGCTTGGTTCTATTCTATCCTTTTAATGATCAGAGTTTGGTGAGATCCCAGTCTTTTTTCACAGTCTTCTCACAGTTATTTTAACTTTCTCTAAAAATGTTAATGTCACAATATATTCTCTCTTCGTAATGGCTTCACCTTAATTCCTTATGTTTACTTAAATGAAGTGAGAACATTTGCATGAAGGAACAAGAGAGCAGATAATTACTTGGGGAGAAATGACATGACTGATTCAAACATTCTTATTTGATTGAACATATAATTTATTCTTACTTGATACTTGGTCATATCACTCTGAAGTTATAATTAGACTTTAAAATTTTCGGTAGAAATCCAGTTCATTCTAGGTAATGTAATCATCATTCTTAGTTTCTTCAAATCGATGATTTACAAATTGATCTTTTACAGATTCGGTAAATAAACCATTAAAAATCACCAAAATTGTATAGTGAGACTATAATATGATAGGAATAAGTTTAAAAAGAAAAAAGAAGCGTTAGGTAACTATAGACAGGTGACTTCTAACTTAAAGAGTATTCCAAAAGTTTGGAATAGAAAGGTCAATTTTTTTGGAATTCCAAATGTATTTTCCCCAAAGAAGCCATTTTGTTAATGTTAATACATTTTAAGCCACCCCCCCCTCCCATATCTTTTGATTCATGATGTGATGCATTTACAATTCAATACTAGTAGTATTAATCCAGGTCCAGTGTTGAATCCTAAGAATAAGGAGTATTGAGGTACAAGATGAGGACAAAGGAAGAAAACAAAATCCTAGAGATAGCAATGGGTAAGATCTAAACATGCTTCCACCTCCTTTTCCTGGACCATTCTAACATCTGCTAATATTCCTGTTAAGTCAATTAATTCAAACCACATAGTGGGTACTTAATAAATGTTTATTCTCTTCTCTAAAGTGTTCTGCACTTTAGCTATTATTCTACTCTGCTTTTATTAAGAGAGTCTTTAGAGATTTATGCAGAAAATTGTAACCCAAGGCAAGTTTAATATACTTTGGGTGGAATAAATATTTTTTGTATTGTTGATCAGGGAAGATTTCACAGAGCCACGCTTGGCCTTTGAGTTGAACTTTGAAAGGAAAGGATTCTGAAAGTTGAGGATAAGGAGTGATTACATTCCAAGCTTAGAAGATAGGTTATAAGAAGGCAAGAGATTTATTTTCCCCTATCCCACTCAGGCCCACCCTGTTACCCCAACTCACTTCTTGCTAAAAACATGACCCACTTTTCATTTCAGGCAAACTCCCACTCCCTTAGTGCAGGGAAATTAAATGAATTGCTTACCACTTAAAGTAGTCTCTGATCATGTAATTGCCCGTCATTCTGACTTTTACCTTGCCCCTGGACTTCCATGATTCTGGAAAAGAGAGTGAGTTGACTCTGGAAAAGAGAGTGAGACTGATGACTTTGTGCATCTCTTCTTCACTTTATATTTAATTCACAAGAGCATCAAGACATCCCCTTATGATTCCATTGATCCTTTTTGAAAAACTACTTTTCTTTTTAAATTTCTGAAATGCCTTTTTCATTTCACGAATTTACATTAGCTTTTTTTTTGTGACTTGAAATATTTTATTTAATTAATTAATTTAGAATATTTTTCCATGGTTACATGATTCATGTTCTTTTCCTCCCCTCTTCCTGTGGCCAACAAGCAATGGATGGACAACTACTAATGTGTAGATGACTAATTTCTCCTTAATTCTTCCAGAGGTATTTTTTATTTTTAAAAGAAGACTCTTATTAAATCAAGTGAATCCATGCTGATCACATTTTAGATGATATAATAAAGGAAAAATAATTAGAGGGCATAAGAACCATGACTACACCCAAAACAAATCTAATGGTATCCAATTTTAAAATTAAGAAGTTTCTATCTGCCTACTATTTGGATGGGAGATTGCCTGAGAGTACTGGATATGATAGACAGTGGTGATCACAGAGAAGCTGTTTGACTTCATCAAGACTGGAACAGAGCTGGGTAACCTCATTTCCTTTACTGTCAGCATTACTAGACTGCTAAATCTTGGGAACGCTATAGATGTAAGCATTTGCTGTTCTTGCAGACAAGATGCAGAGATATGGACCAGACTAAGATACAGTAAGGTCATTGCAGAACTGGTTAAATGTCAGGATCCCAAGATTAGTCATTATTCGTTAATTGTCATCTGGCAGGAAGGTTTCTGGAGAGGTGCCTCAGGGATCTATATGGTACAATTTATCATTTTTGTTGTAGCAATCCAGGTATACATTGTGATATTATTTTAAGAAGTATTCAAAAACTTAACTCTTATACTGCTAATGATTGATCTCTGCAATCCTGAGTCAAATTGAATGTTGACCTTGCCAAATCCCTAGCCCTTCCCTAAGGCTACACCCCAGAAGAGAGTCAGTTATCTCAGTCTCCTTACTTTTCCTTCAATGATCAATTAACATAGGTATCAAACTTCAGTAGATGCCTTAGGCCATATCCACCCTGGATCCTGATCTTAGCTCTACCTACTGTTTTAGGTTTTGGCAGTTTGCATTTTATGATGATTACCTCATAATGTTAATGTATCAGGCCACCAGCCTCTCCCCTTCCCCCCATACTGTTGTAACCCCAATAAAAGTGACAAGACATCAGTTGGCAAGAGAGCTCTCAACCATCAGAGCTCCTAACCATGAAGCTCTTGACCATCAGAGCTTACTTGCTGTCTGTCTACCTTATGCCAAAACTTTCTGTGTCTGTGTATCTTTATTCTCACCTTATGTTCTCTTTCCATTAATCCTTAACCCGTAGCCCATTTTCACTCAGTCCTTGGTTCCCCTTTCTGAGTGTCCAACCCACTAGGAATCTTCGTGGAGTCGGTGGACGGCTTCATTTGTCAATGTCTTAGAGATATAGACGATATACTCACCAAATTTTCCATTTGCATTAAATTTAAGTTTTTATGAACTTTAGAAATAAGCAAATCCTTTCAAATCAGGGCTCAGTTTTTTGTTTTGTTGATGGTCTAGACTTTAAAAAGTGTTAACGATGCATATTAAAGTTTTGTGTATGCATTTTTCTCACTCCCCACTCTTTCCAAGAGCCTGGTTGTTGGGCATTTCCTAGCATACCCCTGTATTGCTCTAAAAATATTCACATTCAGTAGGAATTCAGTAGAAGGCTAGTACCTACAGGATAATAATAACAAATTATTATTGATACTATAATAATGGAGGAGGAGAAGATGAAGATGAAAAGGAGAAGGGGGAAAGGAAAAAGAAGAAAGAAGGAGGAGGAAGAAGAGAAGAAGACATTGACCAAGAGATCTCATTAGGCTGGAACATTCGGCAGAAATTAAAAAGTTGAAATTTGGTGGACATACGTGTAAAGTCTTAAACGAGTTCAAGAAATCAGTTTCACAAGTATAAGATGGGAAACACATAGTTAGAGTTCTGCTTTGTCAGACTATCACAAGAGTATTATGTAAAGTTTGGGACACCATGTTTTAGGAAGGATATTGATAAAACCATTTCACATTTCAGAAGATTGCAGCCAGGATAGTGAAGGGCCTGGAGACCATACCCTCTTGGGATCAGTTGGAGAAACTGGAAAGAAGGGAAAACTTGAGTGTTGGGTTGAGAAAGTGACTTATTCTGCTTGGCCATAAAGGGCAGAATTGGGAGCAATTTGCCTAGGCAAAAGGTAGAATTTGGAGGGTGCAGAGAAGAGATGTAGACTTGTTGTAAACAACCAGTTAGAGCCATCCAAGAAAGTAATGGGCTGCCTTGGAATGCTAACAATTGTAGGCTTTATAAAATATGCTCCATAATCTCCAAATATAAAGATTTTATGAATTGGAATATGGCAGGAGCTTTATTTACAAGAAATATTTAAGCCTCAGTGTGTTCCCCTTTCACTTAACTTCAAGAAAAGGCAGGATGACTACAGATCAAGGATATTGTGTGTGTATGTAAGTGAAATCTTTGTTCACATAATGGTTGGAATAGATGGCTTTCCTATGATATCTTCCAATTCTGAAATGCTGTGATTCTCTAAGAGAACTTTATTTTTGCCTGGAATGGTTGCTTTATAAGGCAGGTTATTGGTGTAGAGATGCCTCAGGGCCTGATCTTTCTTTTTTGTCTTCCTCTTCATTTTTTTTTACAGCCAGAAGTTCTCTAAAAGCTACCCCCACCCCACCCCAACTTTCATAGTGGCTCCAGAGGAAGCCCCAGCCTAGGGTTCTATCTGGGTAGATGGTACCATATGTGCTTGAACAGCCATTTGTATGGACAATATGAGTTATTTGTGTTCTCAAGTTGGATACTACCAGCATGTATCATGTTATCTTATCAATTACAATGAATAGTAAGATAGGTGAGAGTTCATTCTAGACAATTATGAATCATAAGTTGGGGCATAACATAATTTCCCCTTTGTGATCTCCTCTCACTGATATAGGGCTATTTTTCAAAATTCATATAATGCTATTTTAACATCTATAACTATGTGAGCCAAACCTGGGTAAAGGCAATTTTTTTTTCAGTAGTACAGTACTTTTTTTGTTTGTTTTTATAACCCTTACCTTTTATCTTTGAATCAACACTCTGTATTGGTTCTAAGGCAGAAGAGCAGTAAGAGCTAGACAATGAGGGTTAAGTGACTTGCCCAGAGTCACACAGCTAGGAAGTATCTGAGACCAGCAACTATGTATATTTAATAGTAATAATAGCTAGCATTATATAGTGCTTTAAGGTTTATAAAGAACTTTACAAATATTATCTCATTTTATCCCCAAAATAACCCTAAGAGGTAGGGAGTATTATCCTCATTTTATAGATGAAGAAACTGAGGCAAATGGTGGTTAAATGACTTGTCCATGTGCCTAGGCATTGCTTGAGGCAGAATTTGAAGTCAAGCTTTCATAATTCTATGTCTGTTAGTCTATCCACTGTGCAACTTTGCTGTTTTTATTACAAAGGTTTTATTTTATTTTATTTATTTATTTTAAAGCCCTTACCTCCCATCTTAGAATCAATACTGTGTATTGGTTCCAAGGCAGAAGAGTGGTAAGGGCTAGGCAATGGGGGTTAAGTGACTTGCCCAGGGTCAAACAACTAGGAAGTGTCTGAGGCCAGGTTTGAACCCTGGACCTCCCATTTCTGGGCCTGGCTTTCAATCTACTGAGCTACCCAGCTGCCCCCACCATACTGTTTTAACATCCATAACTAGATGAGACAAATCTGGCTAAAGACAATTAAACCTCACTCTTCTAGGTGTACATAAGCCGATGTTTCACATAGGTTAGGAAGGAATTTCTTCCTTTCATGTTACATTGCACACTCTCCTATGGTTCCTTAGAATCAATGCAAAGATATTAAATAGAATAGTAGTAGCTGGGGTCCTAATTTGCCTGTTTGTCAGGATGAAGCTTCCCCCTCTCTTGTCTCTCTGTCTCTTTCTGCCACCTCTCCGGTGTAAGGCTCTTCTCCCCTCTCCTGGACTATTTCAGTGGCCCTCTACTTAATCTCACTAATGTCAATCTCTGCCCACTCCAGTCCATTCTCCACTCAGCTGCCCAAGGGATTTTCTTGAATTGCAGCTCTGACCATGCTAGCTCCCTGTGCCATCCAAGCAAGTGACTTCCAGCTACTTTCAGCATCTGGGAGAAATCTCCCTTTCCTTAGAGCCCTCCACAACCACATCCCTTCCCGTCTCCTCGCCCAGCATTCCTCTCTTCACACTCTGTGACTCAGCTCCCCTCTGCTCTTCCTTCTCCCCACTATGGGAGACGACCTTATCTTGGATAGGCGTTTCCTCAGTTAGAATGGGAGCTCCTTGAGAGCAGGCGTTGTTTTTTGGCTATTCATTATATCTACCACATGGAACCTAGTGTCTGGCACGTGCCATTATTGTTCCGTCAGTTGTGTCCTACTCTTCATTGACTCATCAGGGGTTTTCTTAGCAAAGAAAGATACGAGAATGATTTGCCATTTCCTTCTTCAGCTCATTTTACTGATGAGGAAACGGACACAAACAGGGTTAAGTGAACTGTCCAGGGTCATCCAGCTAGTAAGTGTCGGAGGCTGGATTGGAACTTAGTTCTTTTTTATCTCTCAGCCCAGTGCTATATCCACTGGGCCACCTGGTTTCCCTATATATCTTTTTTATTTGTTTGTTTGTTTGTTTAAACTCTTTCTGTCTTAGAATCAAAAATAAGTAACAGGTCCAAGGCAGAAGAAAGATAAGGCCTGGGTAATGGGGGCTAAATGACTTGCCCAGGTCATACAGCCAGGAAGTGCCTGAGTTCAGATTTGAACCCAGGATCTCCGATCTCCAGGCCTGGCTCTCTGTCCACTGACACACTTAGCTGCCCCTTCCTATAGATCTTGTATATCCTTACTTACAAGTTGTTTTTCTAGTTAGAATGTGAGCTCCCTGAGAACAGAGATTATTTTTGACTTTCTTTTTATATCTATATCTCTATATAAACATATATATCTACATCTCTCTCTATAAACATACATATATAAATATAAACTATGTGTCTGGCGCATTAATTAATGCTTGTCAACTGAATGACATGACTTTATAGTAGAGGATAAAGCTGACTTGCGTTCAAGGACAAGGTCATCACGGAACTCTTGGAAAGAAAATGGTCATTTTTCCCCTAAAGAATTGTAAAGGAATATAGGAATAATAATATACTTACTAAGAATTTATGAGCCAGAGGCACTAGGGAAAGCTGTCTGGAACAAGGTAGAATGGCCTAGCAGATGGGAACCAGACTAGGAGCATACAACTGGCTGCTAGAGAGGAAAGTGACTGTAGGCCAGAGAAAGGCAAAAAAGGAGGAGAGGAGTGAGTGATCTGGCTATAGGACTACAGGGAGATGGACTGTTTGAGATCAGGGAAGAGGGTAGAAAGAACTCCTTAATGATTCATTCAAAACTCCCCAAATTCTCAGAATTCATTGTCGAAGAGAAGCCTGACTTTATCTGAGGAAGGGGCATTTAAAAAGAAAAATACCAAGTTCTTAGGCTGGTTAATACTCTCCAACTACCTTTTGGTTTTTATATGGGTATTGACTGAATGATTTTCTTTTATTGGTCTGTTTATAATGTATTCACATGTGTGCTTTGCCAAACTCTTTAGAGGAACCTGCAAAAGGAGGACACAAGGTCCATTCTTACTAGTTTACAAGCTAGACAAAAGGCAAGGCAGTCACAGTAAAATTTAGAGAAAGGTGGTTTTTATACAGATGCATGGTGAGAAATTTTCTTTTAAAGTGTAGCGTTTTTCATTTTTTTTTAAAAGCTTAATTATACTCTTAAAATTGTCCCATTGAATTCTTGTGGGCAGGAGTGTCAGCACAATATTCTTACTGAGGAGTGAGTATGTAGGAATTTTGCTGGGGAGGCGGTAGGAATCTCAGGGGGGAGTGAGTATAAAGGGAGGAGGAAAGACAACACAACAGGAAACAGCTCTCAAGATAAGGGAAAGGAACAAATTCTGGGTAGTAAGTAGGCATCAGTCAGCTTGTCAGCTTTCTTTTAGGCATGTGCCAGTGGCCTCAGGAGCTGCTGCACAAATCTTGGAAACTGGTGTGACAAAGAGATCCTATCCAAAACCTTAGGTGAATTGACTGGAGCTAGTTCCATTGGACTGGCATAAAGTAGAGAACCATTGTATTCACCCCATATCAAGTCACTCCTGTATGTCTCAATCCGAGGAACACTTTCATAAGCATTCATTGTTAGGAAGCAGCCCAAAGGCTGGGGATTTTGGCAAACATACCAGAGACTAGGATTAATGGACTAATCATGAAAGAATTTGAAAATGTGCTTGAGAGCCCCAGAGAAGTTTCACTGTTACCTTCATGGATGTCGAAATAGTCACGAGGGTTCACTCAGACACCTGATTATGTGATCAACCTAATGGCAATTCTCAGATGCTTAGCTCTTAATATGACTTGGACTCAAGGGGCTAGAAAATTCTAGATAGTAATATTAAAACTAATACTCTTGTAGGAATATTATGGGGAAGAATAATCTCTAATAATCCCTCACCCTGGCCCTGCTGAGATCATAGTCTGTATTGCTTACAGGAAAAAGAATTTTTCTAGAAACTCACTGACCCATTAAAGGAATTTACATTTAATATGGAAAAGGTGCTAGGATACAGTAATTATCAAATTCCCTTTGAATGTACTATAGACTTGTGAAGTACCATAGTATAATATAGGAGTTATTACCCTTGTGGGCCCATGGATAGATTTCAAGAGGTCTGTGTACCATAACACAAATTATTTTTATAAAATATTTTAACTATTTGTCAGCATAATTGGTTTCCTTTATCATCCTATGTATTTGATTTTATGCATTTAAAAATATCATTTTGAGAAGAGGTGCATAGGATTCACTAGACTGCCAAAGGGCTCTGTCACTAATACCACACATCTGAATGCATTAATTCCCTCAGTATAGGGGATAAGAAGCCTTGGAGACAGGAATACATAGGTTCAAGTACTGAATCTGACACACATTAGATGTGCGAGTCACTTAATTTTTCAGTGTCCCAGACAACTCTTGAAGATTTAAAGTTTCAAATGGGTTTCCACTCTCCATTAGTGGAGAAAGTTTCCTCTCTCCCTGCCTACCTCCTTCCTTCCTTCCTGCCTACCTCCTTCCTTCCTTTCTTTCTTTCTTTCTTTCTTTCTTTCTTTCTTT
>NC_058130.1:552511763-552566541 GCF_016433145.1 Gracilinanus agilis
TCCTCCTCCTCCTCCTCCTCCTTCTCTTCCTCCTATTGCTCTTCCTCCTCCTTCTTCTCCTCCTTCTCTCTCCCTACTTTTTTCTCATTTCACAGATAAGGAAACTGAGACCCAGACATTTTAAGTGACTTGCCCATGGCCACACAGGTAATAAATAAGCATCAGAGGGTGATATCTGAACCTAATTCCTGAGTATAACTTGCTTTCTTTGCTGCCACAATTATATTAATAAAGTTTAACACAGGATCCTGGATTTTAGGGTTATTCTTCCAGTATCCATATCACAGGCTATCTCCATGCTCCAAACCATTCAATTTTATATATTAAGGAAAGAGATCATTTAAAACAGGATGCTACTTCTGCTCTATTCATCCTATTTAGTCAAACACCTTTCTAAAATCAGTGCCCTATCTCCCCATTTCCTCCTTTCTATTTTCCCACCCTCCTAATGGGACTTGGCCATAGATGAGAATAAGTTCCGGAAAAGGCCAGGAGTCCCATGTGCTTAGCCACTTGTGTCAGCGTCCTTTAACACTGGTCAGCACTGCTGACCACCAAGGCTGAGAGACAATCGATCCACCTAGCCCAGCTTGAAGCAGGACTCACTTTATAAAGCTCTTGAAAACGAACTCTTTGAAAGAAAATAAACAACCTACGTATTGACCTGACCCTTCAATGAACACTTAGCTAAATGCTTTCTTGATGGCTTTCCTTTGGCCAGACCTTGGCTTTTCATATGCTGTATTTGTCAACTTGAGACTTTGGTCATAGGGGTCATGGACAGTCAGACGTGACTGAAAGGACCAAAGAGCAACAATAGAGAACTGGTGTTGGATATATAGATAACCGCTTTGTCCTACAGGAAAGATAAGTTGCCTAAGGTCACCTAACTATTTAGGGGTATGGCCAGCTGTTTTTAGGGGTACAGATCAGAGGCCTAACTCATTACTATTGCTGTAGTTTATTCAGACTATTCACTCAGAAGTACAGAGCCGGAGAACTTTTGAGTTGGCAGGGACCACAGGGGCCATTTGGGCCAATCCCTGCCCTGGAAAAAATGATTCTTTCCTCTTTATGGATTCTAACCTTTTTTCAGCAGTCTAGTGAAACCCATAGTATCCTCAGAATAATGTTTTCAAATGTGTAAAATATAATGCATTAGATTACAAAGGAAAATGATTACATTGAAATATAATTAAAAAAAAAAAAGCTTTTTTCCCCCCTCCAAACAAGTCCACAGACACCCCTGATCTACCATGTAGTCAAAGAGTATCTAAATAGATCTTGTTTGAAGACTCCATTTGAGGTAATCCATTCCACTTTTGGATTACTCTAAGCCTAAGGATGTATTTCCTAATGTTAAGCATAAAAATTCCTCTCTCTCCCTCTGTTTTCGCCATTATCTAGTTTCTGAGGGTAATGCCAGAGAGGAAGGGAAAGATGAGTCCCAAACAGTTCAGGTGCCTTAGTAGTTAAAAATTGGTACGAGCTTTAGAACTGAAAATTTGTTTTACTTGTGGATTTAATTTATTGGTGCTACCCAAGTTTCTCTCAATCTCCCTCAACTCAGATAATCAAGAATTGATAGTACCTGGCAATGGGAATGAAAGTTCAAACAGGCCACCTTGATTATTTCATGGTAACTCACAGTCTCATGAGACAGAGAACATCAGAGATGTCTTCAAAGTGACGGAGAACATGTACTTCACATTCTTTGTCTTACCCCTTGGATGTCACTACACTCACTTTATTCTGTCAGGTAGTAAAAGGTAAAGTAGAACAACTTCATGGTTAAATAAATTTGCATTAAAAATATTAATTGGCTTGAATGATGGTTGACAGTGGGATTTTTGTTCCTTTCCCCCTACTCCAATAATTTGCATCCACTTTACCTTTAATTATATTTTTAGCCTATCTAGCCACCACCACCCTTTTTTTTTTTTTAAATTAAAACCTTTACCTTCCATCTTGGAGTCAATACTGTGTATTAGTTCCAAGGCAGAAGAGTGGTATGGGGGTCAAGTGACTTGCCCAGGATCACACAGCTGGGAAGTGTCTGAGGCCAGATTTGAGCCTAGGACCTTCCTTCTCGCAATCCACTGAGCCACCCAGCTGCCCCACCCCCCCACCCCCCCTTTGAAAGACTTCTTGTAGACTTTTCTTCTGGCCATTGGTTATCTCCAATTCTTTGCTATAATTATTCTCTTTGGGAGGTTGCAGGTAAAATTCAGTAGAAAAAAGAATGGGCCTACTTTAGTTTAATATCTCACCTAGAAACTCACACTGTGACATGCACTCAGGAAGCCGTTAATATTAATAACTGTTTGCTAATGAATGAAAGAGTACTTAAATACAAGATTTAGATTTGAATTCAGTTCCCTGACTTCCTAGCTCTTCTGCTTTGGTTTTTTTGATTCTGTTAAAATAGAGATGAGGACTTGAGTTCCACTCTTGAATTCCTCTGTTTATTTATCTATGTGAATCTGGATAGCATACATCCATGTATACTTACTTTCTTTTTCTCTGTTTTAAGAATGCTAGGGAGGGGGCAGCTAGGTGACTCAGTGGATAGAGAGCCAGGGCTGTAGTTCAGAAGGCCTTCATTCTAATTTGGCCTCAGATACTCACTAGCTGTGTGACCTTGGACAAGTCTCTTAACCTCTGTTTTTCTTACTCCAGTAGAGAACAAAATGGCAAACCATACCTGGGTGACCCTAGGCAAGTCACTTAACCCTAATTCCCTGGTCCTTATTTATTGATAACTTAGTTTTGACTCAAAAACAGAAGGCAAGGGTTTAAAAAAAAAGAATGCTTGGGAAAATTGGGAATTAACAATTTCAGTTTTTCAAAAAATTAGAATTCCCTTACTTTAAAATTTAGCCTGAAATTCCAGTTTCTTCTGCCACAAATGGATCCAGGTTTTGAAAAGTAGCCAAAGTAGAAGTACTCAGTCTTTAGGCCAGTCTGGCTGTGACCAAGAATGGCCTTTGTTTATGATCTGGTTTTTCACAGCTTCCTGCCAGCCACATATATTGATGAAGTGAGTTTCCAAATGCTATTTCTGCAGCTACAATAACAAAAATACAATGATTTGCTTTCAGTGGATCTATGGCTCTCAAATCTATTTTTTTAATGAGATCTATTATTCATTTTCTATCTGGAGTTGTCCAGACTTAGTCATGGTCAAATGAAAAAAAAGATTAGGGCTTGAGCCTTGACCCCTAAAAGCTTCTCTATTTTAAAAATGTCAGTAATTCACAGAAGCTCATGGAGTACACTTTTTAAAAAAAATTTGTGTTGGAACCAAACCCCCAACTCGTCCATGACAGGAAATAAATCGGATCACGGAAGGGAAGAGGAAAAAAAGCAGCCAGCAATGGCACAGTTTTTAAAAATGTGAACTCAGCCAGAGCTTCCCATCTTTGAAGTCAATGTATAAGGATAATAGCAAATTAGCTGCCTATCTCATCAGGACCAGCTGCAGTCTTTTTTCCTTCCAAAATGACTAACCTGAATAATGAACCCCTGGTTGCAGAGAGGGATTGCTATTGGTAAAGGCAAAGTGAGCGTTAGCCCAAATCCTAGGTATAGGATTTGCAAAAGGAGACTGATTAAAATACCTTACTGGGCGCATCCCTTTTTTTCCTGAAGGTTACAGATAGAATTGGTAATAAGTGATTTCATTAGTTTATGCAGAGAAGTTTAAGGTTAAAAAAAAAGGAGAGAGATTCTATGGGTTGGATTTGCATTCAAATGACTTGTATTCAAAGAATTGGCTCCCTCAAATGTGGGGAGGGGGACCAATTTTTGTTATTGGTAATGTTGGGGGCAGCAGTGTGGTGCCACGAATGGAGCCTCAGGCCTGGAGGCTGGAGCAATCCATTTCCTGAGTTCAAATCCAACTTCAGAAATTTATGTGTACACATATTTTTTCTTATTATGTCTTTCCTCTCCCTTCTATATTTAATCAGGTGCCAAGTCTCATCAGTTCTCCCTCCATCACTTCTCTCAAATTCATGACCTTCTCTCTGAGTTCAGGTTCTTAGAATAGCTTCCTAATTGGCCTTCTTGCTTCCTGTCTTTCTCCTCTAAAATCTTTTCTTCACATACCTACCAAAATGATATTCTCAATATCACTCCGCCGCTCAAAAACCTTCAGTAGCTGAATATTACCTTTAGAGTATGAAATATAATTAACATTTAAGACTTTCTATCCTCTGACCCGACTCTGCTCTTCCTGCCTTATTTCCCAGGACTCCTCTCCTCATGCTCAATGTTCCACTCAAATAGGACTAGTAAATATTTTCTGACCTTTACATTCCATTTTCTAGCCTTCCCATATTTGAAGGGGTCATCCCCCATGCAGGACATACCTTCCCTCCTCATCTTCACCTTTCAGAGGACTTGCTTTCTTCAGACCAGTGAAGCCCTTCCTTGATGCCTACCCAGGAGTGCTCTCTCCTTCCTCAGATTTCCCTAGTCTAGTTTATTTGTCTGGGCCTCCCACACTCTCCCTACCTTGTATTTACTTCTCTTATTTGTATCCCCCTGTAGAATGTAAACTCCCTGAAGGCAGGGACTGGTTCCTTGTCTTTGTTCCTAGTGTATACATTGTATAATTAATAATAATAATAATAATAATAATAATAATAATAATAGCTGACAATGGTGTAACACTTTAAGCAAAGTGTTTTTCATATATTAGTGTTTTATAACCATACTGGACCAGGAGCACAAAAATTTGGAATTGAAGAATTATTCATTAAAGTTGCAAATACTGTTTTTTTTTAACTTTCAAAGAAAATGCTTTTTTTGTCTGCTTCTAAACTGCTTTTTATTAAACCCTTACCTTCCATCTTTGAATCACTACTGGGTATTGGTTCTAAGGCAGAAGAGTGGTAAAGGCTAGGCAGTAGGGATTAAGTGACTTGCCCAGGGTCACACAGGTAGGAAGTGTCTGAGGCAGATTTGAGCCCAGGACCTCCTGTTTTTAGGAGGCCTGACTCAACCCACTGAGCCACCCAGCTACCCTCCTGGTTTTGATAAGAAAAGAAACATTAACCCACAGATGAAATGTAAGGGACAAATTTTATGGAACCTAAACACTTTTTAAAAAAAAATTCCACCAGGAAACTGAAGCATGTTTAAGGAAAAAAAAATCCATAGAAAACAGGAAGTCCATTTAAATGTATACAGTGTGCAGCTGTGTAATGTTGAAGTTCAAGGCATGACTTCTTTAAGAAGCATTTACTGTATCAAGCCAGATAAAATCTACTGAAGTTTCTTTCCTATTTTTTCCGGTGAAATTGATGGCTGTTTTTATAACATAAAAAGCTTTTGCTAAAAAAAAAATCAACTCCCAGTTTCTTTGCAAAAGGAGCCAGCTAGGTGGCATGGTAGATAGAATGACTTAGATTCAAATCTAGTCTCAGGCACTTATTAGCTGTGTGATTCAGGGCAAATCTCTGAATCTCTTGCCTCAGTTTCCTCATAGGTAAAATGGGCCACCTACCTTTCAGAATTGTGAGGATAAAATAAGACAACACATAAAACACTTTGCAAAAAGTTTCTTATAAATGTTAGCTATTATCATTGTTATTAATAAATAGGCATATAACTAGTTTTGAAATAAAACAAAAGATCGATGAAGCAAAAAGATGGTTTTTTTTAATGACAAGTTAAAATTGTGCTTCCTTTGAAGGTATTTAAAATAAAAATTTTTCTCTTCAACCATACTTCCATCTCGCCATCCATCCATCCATCAACACTATCCATAGCAAACATTTGCTGATTGCTTGGAGCATAGTGAGTAACATGCTATTCAAATCACTTTTGTTAAGCTAATGATAATATTTTCCCTTTAAACCCTCTTTCATAATTATTTTACCTTCTAAACCTTAGTTCCTATGAAGGGATTTGTGACAGTTTGAGTAAGGGATTATTCATTCCATCATGTCAAAAGAAGATGTGCACTGAATGCAGTCTTCTTTTCCCCAAACTCTAAGAAGATTAATTTCAATGATTGTGCCCAAATACACACACACACACACACACACACACACACACACACATATGGCCACAAATATGGCATATGTCTTTTGTGAGATGGCTTGGAAGATAAGAGAAAAATAATCACAAGAATTATTCCAGAAAGTTAACTAGAGAGAAGCCCCATGAGTTAGGTACAATTTTTTTTAATGAATTGTTTTATAATATTGTTTGCAATATTGGACTTCTTGTCGTTGGTTTTATCTTTGTGTACTCCGCATAGGGCTTTGCCGTAGAGAAACATTTAAAATTTTTTTGTTAATTTTTATCCTGACAAACAGCATGATGATTGTTCCCTAGGTCCTGATATAGCCAGGGAGCCTTTCTTGTGTCTGAATGGAGAAATATATAATTTCTGTGGTGGAAAGTGATGGCCATTACTGAGCTAGACTGGTGCTCTTTGGTCCTCACATGTTAAGCATTTCTGTCAGCATGGAATTAGGGGGAGGAGAACAGACGTCAGAAAAATGAATGGTAGTTATAATAATATGCTTTTAAAGCTGCCTGCCCTTATAACCTGTTCTAACATTGTTCTTATACTTGAGCTACAATTTGAAATTGGCAAAAATCCTTGGGAATCGAACATTTGTACAGTCTACCCCTTTGCGGTTTAATTTGCTCATGGAAAGATTTTAGGACACATGATTAATAAGTAAGGTGTTCCATTTTCTGAGAAGTAGATTAACATTTCCACTATTTGAAAATATTTTGAAATATTTGTTATTGAGGACGCATCCATGGGGGCAGCTAGGTGGCCCAGTGGATAGAGCACCTGGCCTGGGTTTGGGAGGATCTGGGTTCACATATGGCCTTTGGACCCTTCCTTGCACTTTGACCCTGAGCAAGTCACATAACCCCAGTCACCTAGCCCTTTCCCTTCAATTTTAAGAATTGTTTACTAAGATGGAAAGTAAGAGTTTTTTTGTTTGTTTGTTTGTTTTTTAAAGTAAAACACAAAGGTATTCCTATAAATCTCTTGGGGCTGTATTATGAATGGTATTTGTGCCCCACAGGGCTTCACAGTCCAACTGAAAAGAGGACCAGAATATTTCAGGGATAAAATTCGAAGGCATAATATGACTGTGACCATAAAATATGAAGAAGTGTATACATACTTATAGAAAATGATGAAGAAATAATTATTTACAGTATAAGAGTCAATAGGGCTGGTCTTAGGAGTCAAAAAGATCTGGATGTAATAACTGCCTCTGACATATACCTGGGTGACTCTGGGTAAGTCATTTAACCCCTCATTGTCCCAGATAACTCTCATTAGACTACCAAATTCTAGGTGAGTTACTGGTCTTCCTTAGTGTAGTGAATTTTTATGGAATGAGATCACAGGTTCACGGTCTACCCCACCCCCCCACAAAAATCAATCAGATTTTTCTAATATCTTTGGAAAAATCTAAAACATTCATTCTGTAATTTTTTTTATTAAATTTTTTTTATTTTTAGTTCCAAAATCTCTCTACCTATTGAGAAGGCAAGAAACATGATACCCATTATACATATAAAGTCACGTAAAACAAATTTTCACATTAGCCATATTACCAAAAAAAAGGCAATAAAAACAAAGAAAGTGAAAATAAAATGCTTCAGTCTCCACTCAGATTCCATCATTCTCTCTCTAAAGGTTCTCTCCCAAAGATCCTTGTTTTGATTATAGTAGCTAAAGTCTTTCACAGTTGATCATTGTTACAATATTGCTGTTACTGTGTACAATGCTTTTCTGATTCTGCTTATTTCACTTTTCATCAACTCATTGAAGTCTTCTCAGGTTTTTTCCGAAACCATTATGCTTGTCATTTTTTACAGAATAATAGTATTCCATCATAATCATATACCTCCAGTTTGTTCAGCCATTCCCCAACTGATGGTCATCCCCTTGATTTCCAATTCTTTGCTGCCACAAAAAAAGCTGCTATAATTATTTTATCTAGCAGTGGTATTTCTGGGTCAAAGGGAAGGCACATTTTTATAGCACTTTGGGTATAGTTCCAAATTGTTCTCCAAAATGATTGGATCAGGTCACAACACCACTAACAATGCATCAATGTGTCTATTTTTCCGCATCCCCTTCACATCTGTCATTTACTTTTTCTGTCATGTTAACCAAGCTGATAGATTTGAGGTGGTATCTCAGTTGTTTTAATGTACATTTCTTTAATCAATAGTGATTTAAAGAATTTTTTTTATGTCTACACATAACTTTGATTTTCTTCTGAAAATTGCCTGTTCATAGCCTTTAACAATTTTTCAATTAGACATTTTGCATATTTTTATTATAGAGTGTTAAGTATTAGACGTGTACATTTCATACCGATACTTGAAATTTGCTTGTATATTTCTGCTTTAGATTATATTTACTAATTCTGCATTCATTTTGAATGTCAAATTTATGATATATTTATACCTATGTGCAAGTAAGGATTATTTTATCCTTCATACAGTGTCTAGGACAGAGCCTAGAACAAAGAAAGTAGTTCATAAGTACATGATTGATTGAATGGCATTTTTTATATTAGGCAAGGCTGCTTGCCACCCTAGTGAGAAGGAGGGATAATCACATACTTCCTTGAGATTGCCACATGCTGGTGAGAGGAAGATATATAGTCCTGCTCCATACAAAATATAAAATGGAATTAATATATTCATAGACACATACACGGTATTTATGTATTTCCATTATAGCAAAGTAAAAGAAGCAGCTTTTGTATAAATGATAGTATATCACTAGTCAAAGTTTTGATTTTATTCATGTACATGTTGGTGCATACACATGTGATATTAGCACATAGACTGATGTTAGTTTGATTGAGTAAAAATAAAGCCATTTTGGAATTATATGTCATGGCATACATTCAATACTATGTGTTTTTGGGTAGGAAAAGTTCATGTCAGTTTCCTATCTACCTTGTTCCTTTATATATGTTTAGGCATATTGACAGAAGAAGTATATGGTAGGGGCAGCTGGGGGGCTCAGTACATAAAGAGCCAGGCCTGAAGATGGAAGATGGGTTCAAATCTGTCCTCAGACATTTAATAGCTGTGTGATCCTGGGCAAGTCACTTAATCCCAATGGCCTAGTACTTACTGCTCTTCTGCTTTGGAACTGATCCCTGGTATCAATTTCTAAGATAAAAGATAAGGGTTTAAAAAAATAAAATAAATTGAACTGGAGAAGAAAATGATAAACTACTTCTATTTTTGCCAAGAAAACCCCAAATAGCTGTCACAAAACTGAAAACTGTTGACCACTAGTAGTAGTAGTAGTTCACAGGGTTATTGCCAGGATCCAATGGGATAATGTATGGAAAGTCATCATTTCTCTTAACATACTTATGAAATTATCCAAAACAGGTCCTGCAGTATCTGAATTTGTATCTTTAGGGCTTCTATTTATATACTCAAACAAGTCTGACCCTCCTCCTTATCTTGGGAAACTTAATAATCTTACTGCCCAAGGTGCTATAAATAGGCATAGCATCTTCTTTTTTTTTTTCCAGGTCTTAGAATCAGTTAACAGTTTGTCATTGAGCCAAATTGATTCCTTTTCCTTTTTCCTCCTGTGCTTAAAAGAACCCTGAACTCTCCACTGGCCAGATCTAGCCTTTTCCTATTTCAATATGACACTTTTTAATGTTTTCTTTCTCTCTCATTTGCAAATGCCATTTATAGAACTTGGGAGGACACTACCACGAAAGATTTTCCTTTGACAAGTTGGTGCACCTCGGAGAAGCTTACAAATTAATCCATCCTTTTGTTAATGCTTATATTGTATTCTTGTTCTTTCCTGGAGATGAAGCTAGATATAAAAATATCTGCTTACCCCATAGCTGGTTGGTTCAGTAGATAAAAAAATCTTGGCACAACGGAAGAGTTGTTAAGGTAATTAAAGCATGAGACTAGAGCTCTAAGAAGTATCTCACCTCATTAATAATTTATTATTGTATTAATTATATCATGTTGTATTAATTATATATAATGTTAATTATAATTGTATTAACTGTATATTTCTACTCTTGATTATATTAATGTAATATTTTATTTGTAATATTTATATTATATTTATATTTTGAATTTATTTTGAATCAGCCAAATTTATGATATAGGGATACCTGGGTACAAGAAAAGATTGTTTCATTCTTGATACTGTGTGTAGGACAGAACCTAGCACTTAGTAGGTAGTTAATAAATATATGATTGATCAAATGGCATTCTTCATATAAGCCAGGTCTGCTTGCCACGCTAGTGAGGAGGGATAATCACATACTTCCCTGGCATTGCCACATGCTGAATGAGGTTAAAAACACCCAAGACAGTGTTCATCGTTGCTCATCCCTTCTCAGTCCTGAATTTCTCTGGCCCCACTAGAGTCCCTTCATTGGGCAGCTAGGGGCACTGTAGATGGCATGCTGGACCTGGAGTCTGGGAGACCCAAGTTCAAGTCTTGCCTTGAGCTACTTACTGGGCAAGTCACTCAATTCTCTTTTGCCTCAGTTTCCTCAATTGTAAAATGATCCAGAGAAGGAAATGGCAAAGCCACTCTTTTAAATTTATTTTTTATTTATTTTAGGTTTATGTCTTTGTTAAGAAAACCGCAGATAAGGTCACAAAAAGTCAGATCTGGCTGAAATGACTGAACAACAGCTACCCTTTTCACAGGCACAGAGGGTGGTGTAACGAACCTGGAATCCTCTGGAATCTGTATAATTGGAAAATCTTGGACCCCTAAAAACTACATTACCCAAACTTCCTGTCAGTATTACCTAGAATGCTTTTCCCTTTGTCCACGTTTGTGTGGTCATGTTTGTATGAATTCTGAAGTTCCGCCTCCCTCTCTCTCTCTCTTTTTTTTTTTTTTTTTTTTTTTGCTCTGGCAAGCGGTCTGAATAGTTAGGTCTCTTACTTTAATTATTATTAATAGACTTTTAAAATATAATACTTGGAATATTGGCTATTAATTTTAAAATTCACACATCCCACAAGCCTGCCTCTCTCTGTCTCAGGTTCTTCATTTGTATGCAATAGGGGGCCGACCATGGCACCCCCTGCCCACGGTTGTTGTGGAGATCACATTCCATAACAGTCAAGTGCTTTGCATAATCTCCAAGTACCATGTAAATGATAGCTATTTTATTTTCATCATCAGGTTGGAAAATTTTTGGAGCCTGTAGCAGCAGAGTAGAATAATTAGCAGATGAATCCATCATCCTTTTGTTTATAGTCTTCAAAACCAGAGGCTTTTTGTTTAATTCTGTTCCCTGTCACACAGACTTTCCCATGTCAAAGGGTCAGCTTGACTTTCTATTATGAAATGTTAGCCCCTGTGAAATATAAACACGACCTCCCTCATTAGTGATCAGTCGTGATTAGAGGCCATTAGCGATCCCTAACGAATGATTAGGATCAAGGCACAATTTATTAAGGAAAAAGGAACCGCTAGAAACGTAAATGCTTGATCATTAACGGGTTTGCTTATGGTTTGAAGACTCTAGTGATGGGAGGCCGTTAATGATCCCCAATGAATGATTAGGATAAGAAAAAGAAGCCAGTAACTAGAAGCCACGAATGCATGATCGTTAACAAATTTGCTTATCATCTGACGATGCCAGTTATCACTTTACATACGGACCCACCGTGGAGCCACAGAAGGGGCACACGTCCTCCTTCTCTGGGACCGTGGCAGGTTACGTCTGGAAAAGTTAGCAAAGGATCTCACTCACAAAACGCAATAGCTTTGAACGCAGGGAGTGAAAGGTAGCATTAGTGCAATTATAGGGTAAACAGCAACAATTATGATATGACATAACGTGCTTACTTACTTAGTATGTTATTCAGTCCATAATCACCGGCCCTAGAGCTCCAAGCTAAGCGTTCACAGCTCCCATAAACAAGAATAGGTTGCTAGCCTAGCTTTAGACCACATTTCCCTTGTGACAATACAATTAATTTCTCCTGTGCTGGAGCAGCTTCTCTGGCCCCTTTCTTGGTGTCAAGGAAGCTCCAGCCTCATTTCCAGGTTTTGTTATCCCAAAGCACAGGCCTAGCTAACATTACAGTGTCTAAGAGAGACAGAAAAAAAATGCTGTCTATAATTATGGAGATTAGCTAATGATGCCTTTATCCTAATTATACAAGTACTACTGGCGAGGCACGTTACTCCTCCTTTTCCCTACATTCCTCATTTCCCTCCTCCACCCTAAACTGTTACTTTTATCACATCGTTTAGATTTTTTCATTCTTTGTTCCCACAAAACCTTAGGAAAATCTCAGTTTTGTCATCCATATTTTTCCCCCTCATAGGATGCCAAGTTGTGCCAGGTGTGGAGCCACTTTTCTTCCATCTGCTGATAAAAGCTTGCTACACAGAAATTTATTGTGCTGTTATCAATATTTAAAATAGAAGAGGCATTTTCAGAGGAAAATCAAGTAGCAAGACATAAACAGCTCCTACACCTTTCAGTTTATTTGTGCCAGACATTGTATTTTATCCCCAAGCCAAAGTGCTAATCATGTGGCAGACCCTATGCTATTTTATTTATGTTTCAAGTGTGCTTAGCAATGGTGCTGCAAAAAGTTTTTTATTTAATATATAATTCATAAATAAAACCACATTTTCTAACTAGGTTAATAAATTGGTGTTTATTAATATTCACTGGAAAAAAATGGCATCCAATTTGAAAATATTTTTGGCATAGGGCTATGATTTCAATCATATAGGTAATTTCTAGTATGGAAAATAGAGATTAGCAAGTTAAAATCTGAAAGAGTTCCCCGGGGAGCCAAGAAGTCTTTAAGAGAAATTAATATTCAATTAATGAGTTAACAATCAGATTAAGGCAGTTGGACTTAATGAATAAAGAGTGGACCTTGAAGGCAGTAAGACCTGGGTTTAAACCTTACCTCATGTACATGATGGCTATATAATGGCTTAGGGGAGTCACTTAACTTCCCAGTGTTTTAAGCAACTTTCTAGGATTATACATTGGAAGAAAAGTCACCAACCTGCATGGATAATGGCAATTTCCTTGTTTGGGGAATTCCATGTATTGATGAAACCACAGGTCTAGTCCCTATCCCCAAAATCAAATTACTCTTTAAGTTTTACAAATGAAATGAGGAATGATAATAACACTTTTCCCTGCCTGGATTAACTCACCTTATATAAGATTACTAAACTTTATAACTCATAAAAACAGATTAGATGCTGTCCCCAAGGTATAGACAGGAAAATCAAAGTATGTCATTAAACCCTTTCATTAAATAGAAATCAGGAATAGAGCTCTTAGTTAATTAAGAAGAAACCCATCGTCTCAAACACTTACTTTTTACTGTATCAACAACTGGTATTCTTTACATTAGCTGTTTCTTTGAATCCATCATATATTTTATTGTGTCAAGGCTTTCTTGTGCTTGTTAATTTCTTTGAGTGGTGATAAAACTTTTCCGGTAGCCTTTTTTCACTCGATTTTGAGGGTAATATTGAGGATATGCTATTTTAAAAAAATGCCTACTTCCTGTCAGTATTAATTCTAAGACAGAAGAGTGGCAAAAGCTAGGTAATTGTAGTTAGGTGACTTGCCCAGAGTCACACAGCTAGGAAATGTCTGAGTCCAGAGTTGAACCCAGGTTTTCCCAACTTTAGACCAGGCAGTCTATTCACTATGCTACCTAGCTGCCTTGGATACTGGCTTTTTTTCTGGTGACCTCTTTTCTCACCAACCATTAACCAGAAGTCTTTATGCATTTTAATATGGTACTTTGCTTTGCTACTGTTGGGAGTATTCTGAAGACAGCTAGATGGTGCAGTGGATAGAGAACTAGACCTAGAATGACCTCAGATATTTACTGTGTGACTCCAGGCAAGTCATTTCTGTTTGCCTTAGTCTCCTCATCAATAAAATGAGAATACAGGATTGTTATAAGGATCAAGTGAAGTAACAATTGTAAAGCATTTAGCACTGTGCCTAGGACATAGTAGGTACTATATAAATGTTAGCTGTTGGCTATTATTATTATTATTATTATTATTATTAATTGCAACAATTAATATGATTAGTCATTCAAACTTACAAACTTTCCATATGGGAACACTATACTTTGAGATTCTTGAACCATACCTCACATTTGAGAGCATTGTTTTGGAAAAATGTATTACTTTTGTAATTTATAAATTAATAAATGCATTATTATTAAACATTAAATATATAAACTTTATAAACTTAACATATTGTTGAAGTTTAAAGGCAGCAGTTTTCTGATTAAGGATCTTTCCCAATGGATAAAAAACTGATGGTACAGTCTAATTTGAAAAGAAAATAACATAGCTACGGTGACCTGGGCCACAAGGAGTTACATCCAGAATTTTAGACTTAGCAAATGACAGGTATCACCTAATCCAAACCCCTCATTTTGCAAATGAGGAAATTGAATTGCAAAGAAATTAAGTGATCAATCAGTCAACAGCATTTTTTTTTAGCACTTACTTTGTCCTTTGTTATTTTGTCAGTTTCCGTCATGTCCAACTCTTCATGACCCCATTTGGGATTTTCTTGGCAAAGATACTGGAGTAGTTTGCCATTTCTTTCTTCAGCTTATTTTACAGATGAGGAAACTGAGGCAAACAGGATGAAATGATATTGTCCAGGGTCACATAGCTAGTAAGTGTCTGCGGCCAGATTTCAATTTAGGTCTTCCTGACTCCAGGTCTGGTGTTCTATCCACACTGTGGCTATCCACCTAGCTGTGTAAGAAATTAAATTTAGGGGTTTGACTAAATATGAGAATTCTAAAGTAATATTGTGGGTACCGATTTAAAGATATTATAACTTAAGTAAAAAATGACCTTAGTAGCTTTATTTACAGAGGCAGAAAGAGTGAAAATGGAAAAAGGTAACTAAAGAGACAGGTTTTAATAAGCCTACTAGCCCTTCTCTAGAGAGGTGAGGCTCAGCCCTGCAGGATCTTCCCCACGTCTGGTGGTGTCTTCAGCTACTCACTCACCCAAGACGAACTCCAAAGGAGAAGACTGAAGGCCAAGTCCCAAGGTGAAGTCCTCCAACAGTGAAGTCCAAAGGAGAAATTCCAGGAGCAGTCTAAGAGCAGCTGAAGCCTCAGTTCAAAGCCACCTCCAAGAGGCAAGTCACCAGTCCAAGATCTCTGGACAGGAAGTTCAAGACTTTTTATAGTCCTTTTTCCACGTCCCTTCTTGTCCCTTCTTCCACTTTACAGGAACCAATTGCAGTCTTTCAATTTGCTTAGCAATGCCCAGGGGGTAGTCAGTCACCTCTAGAGTTGTCATCCACTTTAGCAAGTGACTTGGGAACACTCTTACTTAATGTTAAGTAGGAGTGCTTAAGTTTTTGATTGATTAACTTAAAAATTGCTGATTGCTAGACAAAGGAAGTTTGATTCATGCTTCACAATCCCCCCTGTGATTCTTTGGGAGACTAGTCTCCCCAATGAATCATTTAACATAACCAGCTTATACCTCTAAAGATCTAGCTATAGGTGCATACAATATTGCACTTCATAAGAGGAAACTACAATATTTAAGAGATAAGAGGGCAACAGAAGAGGGAGAGAGCAAAACCAGTGTTTGCTAGGCACATTGACAAAAAGCCAATTAGGGGGCAGTCCCCTTTGGCATAATAGTTTTCATTCAGAATAAATGTTTTCAACCCCCTTCAGTTCAATCAATTATATCCCAAAATTCATTCTGGATCTTCTGATGCAGTGGAGGTTTCTTCGTGGCACTTTCTCTGAACAGTTCGTTTTCTTGATTCAAGGAATTAGTGAGCTTCTTTTCTTGAAAAATTTTTCAAAAAAACAAAAAAACAAAAACTGTCTTGGATTTTATGAAAATTATACAGCAGCCCCCACAAAGAATAAGCAAAAATAGTTACTGCCCTCAAGAAACTTGTATTTCAGCAGGTAGAAAATAGATAAATCATTATGTCCAAAATACTATTAGATTAAATAGAAAGTAATCTTTCTCAAAAAGGCAATTGAGCTAAGTCTTAAAGGAAGGGAGGGATTCTAAGAACAGGAAATGAGGAAGGAGACCATTCTGGGAATGGGGAATAACAGCCAGTGCTGCGATAGGAAATAGAATGTGATTTGAAATGGAAATGGAGGAATGGAAACAAGCTAGGACTGTAACCCAGTCTTTTGAGTATTAGTCTATTTTACTGTATTAAGGGACAAGAAAATAGACCTTTCAGGAATACTAAATATAATGTTGAATTTTTTCCCCTTGGTCAATGATATCCATTGATGCCTATCTTGTCTTTATTTTGGCATTTTAGTTATGCATGCTCCCACATTTGATTCCATTCAACATTTATTCACAAATCCTATCTTCTGCAGGAAGCCTTTCTCTACCCCATCTTAATTCTAGCACCCTTCCTTTTTTTCTCTCTTTATCGTGTATGTAGTTTGTTTATACATATTTGTTGGCTTATTGTCTCCACCATTAAATTGTGAGGACAGGGATTGCCTTTTGCCGCTTTTTGTAACACTAGCATTTAGCACATTGCTGGGCATATATTATAACTATTGCTAAGTTTATTAATTATTATAAATAATTATTAAATGTTAATGTCTACCTACATTTGAGGCATTGTTTCCTAATAGTATGAGGTTCTTTATTCTATAACCTGGGAACAACAGCTCAACATCTGGAGATTTCTGGCCAATTATATCTCAAAATAGAATCACAAGGATTATTGATCCTAAAATGACAGCTGTGTGCCCTTTGGACTGGTTTTAAGCATTCTGCTCTCTAAAATGAGGCAGCCTTTCTGAAATTTGCTAGCTAGCTAGGTTCTCTGTGGTGTCACAGAGTTCTAAGAGGTCTGGGTGACCACTACCACATGGCTTGCAAATTGCAGAAGGCTGCATTTCCTTGGAAATTACAACACATTTTCTTCTCTCTGCAACTTCATAGAAAGAATTTAATTTCTTGCCAGTTTTAAAACATTGTGATTATGTCAGCAAGTTTATACTGAAAAAAAAAAAACAAAGATAAAGGTTCACAACAAATTCCATGTCATCAGGCTGTTGTTCTCAAACCCTTTGAAGAAACTGATAACTTAGTTGCAAAATTTTAGAGGTTGTTTTCTAAATCTCCCACTTATAAAAGATCTTTTCCCTCCTCTGGATATTTACCGTGGACTGGCCTCTATTTGTGATATTTGTGACCTTGTCTCTACTAGACTGAATTCCTCAAAGACAGACCATATCATTCATTTAAAAAAAAATCTCCCCTGCCGTATTTAGCTTTAGTGTGTTACAATTAAAAAATTTATTGAGCAACTGACTGAATTGTCTATATCAGTGATGGGCAAACTTTTTAAAGAGGGGGTCAAAGGAAAGGAAATGCTCATCTGTCAGTCTGTTCCTAAAGCAACTCTTCCGAAGTTTCATTGTATTGTATCCTACTCATTGTATTCGTCAGATTAAGAATAATGTCATGTGGCAGGATAGAACATTTCAGAGGGCTACAGTTTGTCCGTCACTGGTCTAGATAGCTAATCATTATAACTACATTATTTATTTAGTTGATGATAAATTCCTTGACTGAAGTATCTATGCCTTTAAATCTATAATGGAACATCCTGCTTCCTCCCTCCCCCATGGTCCATCCAGGTCAGCTCTTCTGACCCCTGGGGACAGACGACCCTTCCAAATTTTCTATTTAGGACAGACTTCTGGCCCCTGGGAGATAGTTATGTCCCCACCTGTCCCCTTTTGGACAGATCCCTAGGTGGCTAGCTGCTTTTTGGACACCCTCCTGACCTAGGGAACAGAACTGTGGCTATTGCTGTCAGCCAAAGACTGCCTGTTCACATGCTAGACTCTGACTTGTTTTCCATCTATTAGGAAATAGATTCCCAGCTGACGCTTCACAGTCTAGGCATCTCCTTCTGCCCTCTTAGCCACTAAGGAATAGATTCCAGCCATTCTACTAACAGCCTCTTTCAATTAGGGATGATATATCTGGATATTCCAGCTGGATTAATCACTTGGAGTTTATTGAGCTCCCATTGGATAAATGGCTATGTATCTACCAAAAACTGCTCACATTCAAGGCACCTTCTTGGTTGCTGTCTTTTAAGAGACAGATTCCTGGTTGCCCGTCGATGGTCTGGTGATGGCTCTCTGCCCTCTTAATTCACAAATCTCCATCATTCAGTCATCTTGACCAGTTCCCCTGGTATTCTTCAGTTGGCATATTGTACATATGATACAATGGCATATAGTTGGGGCTTAATATTTATTCTCTCCTTCTCCATGTTCAGTGACTATCTTTCTCTCTTCTCTTTCTTTTTACTATTATCTTTTTCTCTCCTTCCTTCCTTTCTTCCTTCTTCTCTTCCTTCCTTTCTTCCATCCTTCCTTCCTTCCATCCTAAGGGTTAGACAATGGAGGTTAAGCGACTTGCCCAGGGTTCAACATAACTAGGAAGTGTCTGAGGTCAGATTTAAAACCAGGACCTCCCATCTTCTTGCCAGCCTCTCTATCTATTGAGGCACCTAGCTGCCCCCACTATATATATTTCTTCTTGAACACAGCATAGTGAGTTTATGAACTAAGACATATTATCAAGGAGTTTCACATCTTGGTTGTCATATCTCAGCTAGAACTGCAAATAAAAAGATGAAGGAAGGGAGAAAGAATGAGAGCAAGTGAGAGGGAAGGAAGAGATGCAGAAAGAGAGGTAAAGACCCAAAAGGGCTGGGGTTCCCAGGGTAGAAGAGAGAAAAAAAAGACCAAAGGGCAAAAGGCTTGACTATGCATACATATTTGTTATGAAGGTTTTATTTTGCTTTTTTTTTTCTTCAGTAGAGTTGGGAGAACAAAATTAATACTTGTTAATTGAAAAATAAAATAAAGTAAAAGTTAACCTAAAAATTTTTAAAGGGAAAAAAGAATGGATTCCTGAGGGTTATTACCATGTATAAAACCAAGTTTCCTCCACAACAGTCTCTTATTTGGCACTCACTGCCATATGATACTATTTCCCAATGTTTTGGGATCTTTGTCTCACTTTCTGACCCTGTAAGAAAAACCTAAGGGAGAGTATCAGCTTAATTCCTCCTTATACCAAATGACTTTCTGACTATTCCCACTAGGTTTCTCCCAAACCAACAAGCCCACCTAACTCCCAATAAGCCTTCTTGTCTCCTAGACCCTTTATAGCTTCTCCCTATCTCCCAAAGGTCCTAAATCAAGCCACTCTCTGTATGTTTATCTCCTTTGTTCTTGGAAAATGAGAAGCTCTAAACCTTTATAATTAATTCACCCCCCCCCCAAATGTTTTCCAAACAAATTAATTTTTAATGGTCACTTTCTTTGTTAACATGCTATGCTAATAAAACTGGATTGTAGTATTAAACTAATAAGGAAACAACAGTCCCTTCTATAAAACTAAATGGATATCAGGAAGAAAAAAAATCATTGCCATTCTTTTGTGGAAATGTATGCTTTACTATCCAGCAGTCTGGATCGTCTGGAATGACATGTTCTATGATATTTCCTCCCTTCGGTCATGCTCTGTAAATCTTCCACTCCTACATGACTGGTTTTATGTTTTCAGTCATATTAAGGTTAAAGGTTTATTAAAAGAAAACATGTTTTTGCTGCACTGCATAATAGAAATAGCACAACATGCCACATGCCCCTTGGAATCAGCAATGTGATGTCAACTCTTTATTTGCTAATCAGAGACGGTGCTCTCTCTATAACAGGTTAGGAACCCAGTTCTCAGCAGTCTGTGAGATCAAGCTACCTTATGGAAAAAGCCACCAACCAGGACACTAGAGTGACATTTAGTGCCTGTCAATACAGCCAGAGGAATTCATTCATTTTACACTGGGGAAAGAATGCATCAGTCAAATATTTACCAAGCTACAAACTTTTACTGTTTACATTAAGTCCAATTTGAGATCTCAAGCTTCAGACCACTTAAAGGTTATATATCTATTGGGAGCAGCTAGGTGACTCAGTGGATAGAGTCAGACTTGGAGAAGGGAGATCCTGGATTCAAATCTAGGTTTACACACTAACTAGCTATGTGATCCTGGTCAAGTCATTGAACCCTGTTATCTAACTCTTATTACTCTTCTGCTTTGGAACCGATATATAGTATTGATTCTAATACTATGTATCTAATACTATATATCTAATAATAATTTTTAATCCTTAGGATTCATTTATTAATAATATTCTTACATTATGTAAAAATGTATAATTTATTAACTATATATTACACAGAAATATATTACATATACTTTAATTACATAGAACATATAAATATACAACACACAATTTATTAATTATATATTGCATAGAAATGTAATTCATTAGTTATATTTATATATAATAAATAAAATACCTATAATGTATTATCGAATTTATTAATTATGTAGAATATATGAAAGAAGCATCATGTAATTTATTGATTATGTAGAATATGTGAATACATTCTATAATTTATTATGTACAATACATAAAATATATGTACTTTATTAGTTATATAAGAATATATTATAATTTAGCAATTATATTTATATATAATACAATATAGAAAATATATGCATACATGCAATGTATAGATATTTTTATATTATAAATAATAAACAATGTATTAATTATTCCTAAAAGCTTTTTTAAAAAAGGTTAAAAATATTTAAAACCCCATATACTATATATATGTGTTTGTATTTGTTATTGTTTTGTCTGTTGTTTGAGGACCAGTGATCTCAGGGCCCCATGCCTTGAAATGTGCATAAATTTAAGTGAGGCCGAGTTGTACAAAGCCCTCAGCTTCACTCTCTCCTCTAGTCACCCAAGTCCAGTGGTAGGACAAAGTCAGGATGACGGGTGACTTGACTGGGCTCATACAGCTATTATGTGTCTGACACTGACTCCGAGTCCCCTTCTCTATCCTTTGCACCACCTCGTTGCCCAACGTGTGTACACGTATATATACATATATAAATATATCATTATAATCATAGAATTAATTTCTCTATACCCATTGATGGTATAACAGAGAATACCAGGCAGCTCCACCGTCTAACAACAGCATGCAGAATAGAGCTCAGAGACTAAACGCAGAGAGCCCGAAATTCACCTCTTGGCCCCAGAGGCTTACTAGCTACAGGACCCTGTGCTGGTCACGTCCCTTCTCTGATCTTCTGTTTCCATAATCATAGCACCGATTTCCCTGGGGATGCTGTGAGGACCAAATGAGGTCATACTTGTGAATTGCTGGGCACAGCGTCAGGCACCTAGGGGGCGCTAGAGGGGCGCGACATGATGATGAGGACGACGAGATTCCCAGCCTGACAAAGCGCTAAGGGTGGTATACAAAGCTAGGAGCTCCTCACTAGGTTCGGCATCCAGGCAAGCTATTACACTCTGGAAGGCAGGAAGCTGGATTCCCCAGCCTATAGCAGGGACCGTTGGAATAGAGAAATCCTGAATATGTTCGATAAAGACCCAGAGGGCTTGTGGGTAGAGTTTTTTAAGTCTCTTGGAGGGAGGGGGATGGGCGGGCGAGGGTCCGTTTGCACCGTGGCTCAGCCACCAGCTGTTCTAAGCCATGTTTGTCTACTTGTCCCGTTCTTCCTTGCGGGTAGGTTGGTTCTATCACCGGAATGTTTCAGCTGGATTCTTTTTCAGATGTCCTCATAGATATCAAGGATTGTTGGTGGCTAGAGGTTTCAGCTTGGGGACAGAAAGACTTGGGTTCAAATTTCTGCTTCAGACCCTAGCTAGCTCTGTGACTGGACAAGTCACTTATCTTCTGTCTCCCTCAGTATCTTCATCTGAAAAATGGGCATAGTCACAGTTCTTACCCCACAAGTTTTTGTGAAAATCAAAAGGGATAACAATGTAAAGTGCTTTGCAAACATGAAAATGCTCTGTTGATGATGGTTGTTGTTCAGTCTCATCGGACTCCTCATGTCCATGGTGGTTTTCCATTTCCTTCTCCAATGGATTAAGGTTAAGTGATTTGCCCAGAGTCGGTCACATAGCTAGTGTCTGAGGTTGTATTTGAACCCAAGTCTTCCTGATGCCTAGACCCAGTGCTCTATTCACTGAGCCATCTTGGTGTACCATTAATGATATTAGAAGCTTTCAACATGCTTAGAAAAGATTCTTCTCACTCAGAAAAAAACTACATCAGTGTTAAATCTTAGACTAATATTGATTTTCCACAAAATTGATTTTTGCAATCATAGTTTTAATTTAAATTAAATTAAATTAAAAAATTAAATTAAAAAACTACATCAGTTAAATCTTAGACTAATATTGATTTTCCACAAAATTAATTTTTGCAATCATAGTTTTAATTTAATAATATAATATTGTATATTGCTAAATTAAATTAATTTTATTAATTAAAATGTAGCATGAATAAATATTAAATCAAAACAATACCATATTATATATAGTTATGATATGCACTATTATAATAATTGTAATATATTTTATATCATATAATAATATAATTTTAACACTCCACTAAATTTTTTATTAAAATTGATTTTGTATAATTTTTCAACAGAATAGAACAGATAATGAATTATTTTTTCATATTTTTCATTAAGAATTCTTTCGATTCTATAAGTGTTCAGCTTAAAATTATTTCTTGTACTGGGACAGTAAAACAAAGCCTTGTAATAATTATAATAGTTAGCATTTACATAAGACTTTAAGAATCAAAGGACTTTGAAAAGGACTCTTCAAATAGCTCATTTTTATTCTCGCAATTCAAACTTATTATCATCCCTATTTTTCAAATGGCAGAAGTTAAGTGACTTGTCCCAGGCCACCCAACTAATAATTGTCTAGTCAATCATAAGTTCTACAGGGTCATCCATATAATTTAAACAGGGGCCTTCCTGACTCTAGGACCAGGGTTCTCCTCAGTGTGCCACATAGTGGGAACAGGGGGTTCTCGGTAAATTACTTCTTAGAGCTCTAGTCATCTGCTTTAATGAACAACTCTTCTGTTATACTAAAATTTTCTCATGAAGGCTATACCTATAGAATTTTTTAGTTCAGTAATTAAATAGGAGACCATTCCCTATTTTATTCAGCTTTTAGATTTTATTCCTTTTTTTTTTAATTCGGAGAAACCCAATTAATTAACTAATTGAAAGCATTGTCCCATGGCTACAAGATTCATGTTCTTTCCCTTCCCCCCACCCCCTCCCATAGCCGATGCGTTTAGACTTTATTCTAACTACACTTTTTAGGCTTTTTGAGTATATACCTTCTTTTTTGAGTATACAGACTCTTAATCAAGATTTTTAAATAGAAAATTAGGAGAAATATGGTTCAAATGAATTCCTTCTTTTCTCCTTCTGTTGTACCCTGATCATCTGAGCTTTAAAAGACCCAAATCAAGACCTTCAGGGAGCTAGGAAGATATTCAGTGGAGATATATGGGCAAACTATAGCCAAGAACTTCCCAGGGTGTGAAGGTGCCAAGAAGTGGTGAGGATTATATCTTCTTTAATGGGTTGAACACTCTCCTACCCCCTTTCATCTAATTATGGATCATTCCAAGTCTCTGAGAACTAGGGCTTCCTATCCCGTTCCTCTCTAAGCAATTTTCTGATATGGACAATTGTCCACATGGATCACCTACTCTCTTTTTGTAGAGGAATAATAGTGAACAGTCATGAAAAAGTATTGTTGTTTAGCCTCTGGTGACCTAAATTGAATTCAAGTATGAATAAAGAGGCAGAAGATCTGATTTGTTCTTACAGGCTCTTGTAGTTGTCCAATTTTCCAGGATGTTGTCAGTGTCAAATACGAGTGGTCAGATCACATATACCAGCAAGAATCTGCAGTCATCCATATTTCATGTCTTCCTAGTGCTTTTAACAAAATCAATATGTATTTTTAAAAAATCTAATTTCATTGCCACCCATCTGGGACTCTATAAAAGGAAGGGAGAAAGAGAATTTGCATTTCTGACAGAAAAAAGGCCACAGGGACAGGCTGCAATGCTTTGGTGAGTCAAGCTCATTTTTTTTTTCCCCTTCAGCTAATCAATTCATATTAAATCTTGCTCATAAAATCCATGCCACAGAAAGCATTTGTTTGTACTTTAACCATCTGATTAGTCGGTTTGAACAGAGTGATCTAACAAAACATAAAGTTGTTTATAGGCTTTTTTATTTTAGTGTAAATTCTGTCATGTGTTTTCAAAATCTTTATCATGCCATGATATCTCTTTGCATCTTACCTTAGACATTTATCTTGCTGAAATAAAGGCCCTTAATTCATGTATTCAATCATTCATTCCTGCAAGTCTTCATTCATTCATTCACTTCATTCATTTATCATATGTTTACAGAAAGCCAGCTTCAAGCTGTGCATATAATGTGCCAGGCCTTATAGGCTTAAATTGTCTTATAGTTCTTTTCTTTCCACATTTCAGGGTCAAGTTCTGGTTTGATAAAACAACAAATTCCTAACACATTTAGAGGCTTTTTTTCTCAACTGATTTAAAAAAATATATATATATGTATATATATATTTATATATATATAATAGAAATAATAAATATATAAATTTTTAAATAGATTCTCATGCCTCCATTATAGGAAGAAAATAGAAAGAAAAGTAATCACTTCTTTTCCTCCTTTCCCTTACAAGGCAAGAGTTTTCATTATCCTAGGCTACTAGAAACTGATCAGGCATTACATTCTCTTCTTAGGAAATGGATGAAAGGTTTAAGTCCTGACAAAAACAGGAAAATACTGTGGCAGGTCATTTGTCCTCTAGGCACCTCTTCTTTAAGTAACTGCTCAGCTGTGAGAATGAGTTTTCCACTTAGACCAGAAACCCCATTGCTCTTTGTTCTCCTGGCCCCATCTGGCTGGAGACACCAAGCTTTTATCCTATCTTAGAGAGTCTTCAGAATGTGTAGGTTGGAGAATGTGGGCTGGAAGACAACCTCTTGCCACCAGGGCCATGGTTGTAAAGATGTTTTGTCCACCTTCTTTAAGGATATCATCGATGGAGCCTTTAAGCTGCTCCCTACAAGGTAAGACCCCGAGATATCACTAAACCAAGAAATTGTGAGCACCAATTCATCGGAGCAGCCTCGTTCCTGCTTTTTCCTTCAAAGACATGTGGAAGGAAGAGAGTTGATCATCAGGGATATTGGTTTTGGAATTTTCCATTGGTTTAAGAATGGGAAAGTGGCACCATTTTATAGGTGGTTAAAAGGCCCAAGAGAGTAAGCTAAGGAATATTTAATTTTCCTTTTGAGTCTTTACTGAAGGAGAAACCAAAGGAGAAGCAAAGTAATATTTAATTTTCCTTTGAGTCTTTACCAAAGGAGGAACTCTATTCCAAGAGTGTCAGGAGGCCGTAGGCCACTTAGATATATTTTCTGTAGTTTTAATGCAGTTTTAATCCAAAAGTTAAGCATGATTATCTGCTTCCTTCATTTTCTTTTAACTAGCCATAGAAAAGTTAATACTTTTTCTAAATATAACAAATTCTTTCCCAGTTGGATGACACTTTTAAGCCACTGAATATGGTTGAGGAATGTGTGGTGGGGGTTGGGGGTGGAACAGATCCTAGATTTAATCTGGTAATAATCAAAAGGGACCAGTTAAACAGTTAATGGAAGGCTAAAGAGATGGGGACAGGGGGAGGGGTGGGCTCGACTTCCTCTCTCTGTAGAAGCATTCCAGCTATCCAAACCAATTCTTCCAGGTAATCATTTACCTATTTTTGTAAACCTCCCCTGAGAGTGATTCTGCCGTCCAAGTTATCTATTCCAGGTTCTCAGGGTCTGGGCCAGCCATTCAGTTTGGTGTTTAACCTAGGCATGCTAATCTTGCCCCCTCTCTGCTTTCTACCCCAATGGAATGGGGTGGAGGACCCATGGAGCAGGATTAAATTGTAGTCACCTTGGCCCAGAAGAAATAGGTAGGTGACTAAGGAAAGCCTTTTTCCTCCTCGGGAGTATTGCCTCTGTAGAAAATTTACTCACCTCTACGTGTAGGTTGTATGCTTTAGACTTTTGCTTCTGTCTTTCTTCTTTGCCCTCTCTTGAAATATAGATTGCTAGATTAAAGCGTGCTATAGAATTTATTATCCTAATTTAAGTCTCATTGGTAAGCAAAGGAGTACTTGATATAATTGCAAACATAGTCTAGCAAAATATTGTCTCTTGATTTCTTCTTTGTTCATTTTGGGATGGGTTTTGTACCAGGAGGCAGTTGTGGTGACTTAGAAAGAGCATTGCATAGGGTCCCTAAAATCTGAGTTTGACTCCCTGCCTTGTGTTTCCTCATCTGTAAAATGGGAGTAATAATACCTGAACTCCTCCACTCAAGCCCTACTTAAATGTTTCTTTGTGATGGGCAGTGACCTTGGGTCCCCAAGCTGAAGAAAGTGGAAAAGCTCCGAGTTATTTAGTCAATAAGTATTTTATTAAACACGTATGTGTGGAGACATTATGCTAAGCTCTGGGGATAAAAAGAAAAGTGACAAACGTGGTCCCTTGCCTTTGAGGAGCTCACTTTGTAATGGGGGAGTGGACATGCCAACAACTATGTCCATACAAGATTTATAATGTAAATAGAAAGTAATCTCTGAGGGAAGGGGGAGGGGGTGGGCTGGGGAAAGGTCTGAGATAGAAGGTGGAATTTGAACTGAATCCTAAAAGAGGCCAAGGAATCCATGAGGAGGAAGCAAGGAGGGAGAGCATTCCAGATATGGAAGGCAGAGAGTGAAACCTGGGGAGATGGAGTCGCATGTCCTGTTCTAGAAACAGCAAGAATTCCTGCATCGCAGAGTGCCTCCAGCCCGGGAGTAAGCTGGAAAAGGACCTGGAAGGTAGGCAGGGCCAGGAGGGAAGGGCTTCAGTGCCAAACAGGATTTTATAGATGATCCTCAAGACTATATAGAGGGAATATTTGGGCTGAGGATTTTTATAGGCGATCCTAGAGATAATCGAGAATATATAGAGAGAACATACAGAATAGAGAGAGAGGGAATATTTAGACTGAGGCAGTAATATGGTCAAGACTCCCCTTTAGGAAGGAAAGTTGAACATTGTAAATAAAGGTAATGGAGACACCAAGGATGTTATAATAAGTCCAAATGATTGTGGGTACACATACACTGGGTTGTAGAAGAGACTAGACCAGGTTGGGAGACCAGAGCAACTAAGCTGCTCCTAACTGACCAAGGGACTATTGACCAACTGCCACCCCTGGGCCAGAGGCTTTGAATCCAACAGACAAGGTAAAGGTTATAACAAGTTTAATTATGTTAACTAAAAGGTGGGATAGGGATGTCTACTCTAAAACCTTAAAACCTAATGACAAAACCAGAGGGAAAGGGGAGGATTTCCCTTCACTAACTTAGTGACCTAAACAGACAGGGCCCAAGGAGCAGTAATGGAGTCTCTGGGTGACTGCCTCAGACCTGGACCTGCCAGGCTTGAGCAGCACAGCTAAGGGCTGATGTGGCTTTGGGCTTCTCACTGTAATCCACCGAAGATCTCTGGATGCCAAGGGCCAAGGTGGTCTCAGGTACCAAGTTGAGAGGGTGTGCTTGAGACACTGTCCACCAGATCCCAAACTTCTCCTCTTCCCTTGGAACTGCACTGTAGATCTTGTCCCCTTGCTAGAAGCCACCACCACATCAGGGAATCAGGATGCAGGGTGTCCTTTACTCTGAGATCTCCCAGGGCTAACCACAGTTTGTGCCAACCACTAATGGAGTCTCTCTCAGAGCCCAAGTCACTTCTTCCTGCTCCTTCATTCCATCTTGGAATTCCCAGCTCCAGCTCCTTCCTGCTAGATACACCTTAATTCTTAATTACTAACTAATCTAATCTTCTCAGGACAACATCAAATGAATGGAGAATGGGCCAGAGTGGGGAGAGACTTGAGGGCAACCATCAAGCTAATGCAGTAGTTATCATTTCTACCAAACCCAAATATAGCCCAACCATGGAACCAAGGATTAGTCAAGTGCAGAAAGGGGCATCTAGCCCCGACCAGCCGGTGATTGATTTATTTGCCACATTGCTTCACAAATAGCATAAAGTGGAGATGGTTTGTAATCTGCATGTGTGAGGGGAATACCTACATATAAGTCATGCTTATGCTACCTATTTGATCTGCTTGTTTTAGGGATCTATTAGAATAATTTATATAAAATGCTTTGTTTAATCCCAAACACTATAAATATTAATTTGTTTACCACATATTACTCATTATATATATGATATATAATAAATATATTTTAAACCTTTACCTTTCATCTTTGAATCAATACCAGGAATTGGTTCCAAGGCAGAAAGGTAGTAAGAGCTAGGCACTTGAGGATCGAGCGACTTGCCAAGGTCACGCAGCCGGGAAGTATCTAGGAAGTATAGTGAGATTTGAACCTGGGACCTCTCATCCCCAGGCTTAATCCACTGAGACACCTAGCTGACCCCTACTAATAATAGTTTGCTTCTAGTTTCCTTGTTTTGTGGGGGTGGGAAAGGTTTTTGTTTAGGTTTGAGTGTGGTTAGGAGGGAAGAAGAGAAGAAAATTCTTATTTGAGACTTTTTGGATTATTCTTCCCTTTAATTTGGGGGTTTGAGCTCTTGTGAGGGGGTGATCTTGTCCATCAAACCTTGGTGTACTTTTCTCTTTAAGCAGAATCAGGAGTGGACCTATAATGTCATTGATATAGTGAAATACTAGTTGAGGAAATTCTACTAATGTAAGTCCACCTCTTTTCTACAATTTATAATCACAGAGGTTTAACCTAGGTTAAAGCAACTGAAGTCAACAAACGTTTATTTATTTTTTGCCATAAAGATCTTTTTTAAATTTATTTTTGCTTGTTACATTAAAGTTCCTAGGTACCTCTGCCCTTGCACTAGAGATGGCATCATTTGACAAAAAAGATACATGTATATATAAAATATATGTCATGGATGTTTGTTTTGTCAGTTCATTCTCTGGAGGTTGACAGTCACAATTATTTTTCAAATCATTTCTGTTATGTATATAATGCTCTTTCAGTTCTGTTTGTTTCGCTCTTTGTAATTTCATGGAGGTTGCTTGTCATTCCTTCCCATGTGTCGACAAACATTTATTAGTATTAACCACTTACTGCATGCCAGAGCTAGGCAATAGGGGTTAAATGACTTGCCCAGGGTCACACAGCCAGGAAGTGTCTTGAGTCCTGATTTGAACTCAGATCCTTCTGACCCCAGGCCTGGTGCTCTATCCATGGTACTACATAGCTCCTCCCTATTCATTCATATGTAAAAAGAATATTTTAATTTTTGTGTATTTTACTGGTTATTTCTTGTTAAAAAGTCTTGTTTTCAGCTTTCAGGAAACTTGGAAGGAGTCTGATATTCTCCTGTGATTGTTAGGAGGTTGTCTCTTGTTCCTTCCACACTTTAATTTTTCTGCTACTTGTAGCTATGAATAAGAACCCCATTCCCAGTGGGTGTCTTGTGTCTTGTCTTTTTATGACACATTTTCCAAAGCCTTGGTTAAAACTCTTGTCTAGGGATCCAATGAATAACAGCTATGCTAATCAAAAGTAAGTTTAATGAGATAAGATTTTATGTTTAGATTTGAAAAAGTCAACAAAGGGCTTTGCTTTACTATTCTAAAGCAGAAAAAAAAAATCCTTGGGACTTGGAGACATTGCAACTTTGGGGCCTACCCAAGCAAGCGGAATTTCCACAGATAAGGAATTCCAAAGACAATGGGCACAGTGATCTAAGGCTGTATTAGCCAATGTCCTGGCAGAAATGCCAGGAATAGATAACAAAACAGCAGCAACTCTCTCCCACCCCCTTCCCCATTTGAGAGGGAGACCCAGACAGAGATAGAGACAGACAGGGAGAGAGAGACAAAGAGAGATAGAGGAAAGAGAGAAAGAGACCGAAACAAAGGAGACTGAGACTTGGAGGGGAAGAGAGAGACAGAGGAGAGAGAGAGAGAGAGAGAGAGAGAGAGAGAGAGAGAGAGAGAGAGAGAGAGAGAGAGAGAGAGAGAGAGAGAGAGAGAGAAGAAAAAGACCATAGGTATTAGATGAACTAAAAAAGAATGTAGCATCTTAAATCAAACAGTGAACTGAACATTGAAGTTCTGGAAAGACAGCCTCTTGATCCAGGTTCTGCAGAGCACAGGACTATGTTTTAATGTCTGTTAAAAGCCCCAGTGGTGGGTCTTTGAATCATTGGTGACTGAGGTAAACACAGACCCTGCCTGGAAATTTTCCAAAGGTAGAGAACTGTAACAGTTCAGCCAAGATGCACAATATTATTATAACAGAGGTATGGAGAGGCAATTCACTCCCCTCTGGGGAGAGATAGCATAACAACCTTGGAAAGGTTGTTTTTGTTTGTCATTTTTGCTTGGTGACTGGACCATGTGCCAGTGAAAAGATAGATGATCACCCCAAGAATATATACTCATGCATCCAAGCTCTGACCCGAAGAGAAAGATCGAGTTATTTCTCAGGATCCTAAAGACCAAATAAGAGTAAACCTATGATTTTTTTTAAAAAAGAAATTCAATTTGAGTGAATATTTCAAATAATATAAATTTCAATTCAATGGACATTTATTCCTTTTTTAAAAAAACTTTTTATCTTCTTCTTAGAACTGACTATCAGTTCCAAAGCAGAAAAGTAGTAAAGACTAAAGCAATTGGAGTTAAGTGGCTTGCCCAGGGTCACCCAGCTAGGAAGTGTCTGAGGTCAGATTGGAATCCAGGACCTCCCATCTCCAGGCCTGACTCTTATCTACTAAGTCACTTAGCTGCCCTGACATCCATTCCTAAACAACTTAGAGAGAATAAATGAGAGACAAAAATTCCAGCCAGGCTTAGGTGTATCATAGTTATATCATATCATATCATATCATATCATAGCATAGCATAACATAATATACACATATATAATATGATATAACATAATATAATAATAACATAATATAAAAATAATTATTAGGAATAAGTAGACTGTTGGCCAGTCAGTACCTATTTATTAAATGTCTATTATTTGTCAGGCACTCTGTGCTAAGTGCTAGGAATATAATTTTGGGGGGGGGGACAACTACTTCCCTTACAGTGTAATGGGAGAAGAAAGCACACAAAAGGAAATTAGAAAGTTAATAATCTTTTTGTATTAAGAGTTATGTGTAGCATAGATCATCATCTCCCTAGTTTACTAATTAAATAGATATGGAGATTATATATTTGTTTTTTGTTGTGGTAGGTCTTATGACTGGAAATAGTTTTCTGCTGTTAAGTCTACTGCAGGAACTGGGCTAATGGGGATCCAGGGAAAGATGATGAGATAGTTGTTATGAGCCCCTTTAATTTGGCTTGTTGGAGGGAAGACCAGGTGACTTCACCAGAGACATACCTGAGAGCTTCCGTTCTAATGGGGGAGACCTATATGTAAATAGATACAGAGTAGATCCAAGGCAACCCTATGGTGGACAGCACTAACCTCTTGGGAGACTAGGAAAGGACTTGAGGTCCGTTGAACTCAGTTTTCCAACTGAGTCCTAAAGGAAGGAATTTTAAGAGATTAAGTTAAGAAGGAAGAACATTCCAGCCATGAGAAGATAGTCAGTGCTAAGGATCTAACTTTATGCAGTATAAAATAATCACCAGAATGAGTGATTCATATGCTTCATATAATAAAAGAAACCTAAACATGGGATATCAAGTGTTTTGTTTGAACTGGTTCCAAATAATCCTTCTCTTGGTTTCAAAGGAAACTGCAAGCAAAGATAGATTCATGGGGATGGGTTGCAGGGAGGACCCCTAGAAAATACCAAGAATTCTGGGAAACCTGAAGTTGTTGCTGACCAAATTCACATGTTGTTTGGAGGATGCCCAAGTACACTTGTGAATATTCAATTTAGTGTGCTTTGTTATGAATATAATTAAAATGGAGGATTACAAATGAAGTCACTTCAAAAGACCCCTTTCAAAGAACAGCACATCCTGTTAGGTTATTAATTGCCTTTCATTACATGCCTTGTCAACTTAGTATTATCAGATACCCTCACAGGGCATTTTAATTAATTTGTTATGGGATGCATGGTGGGATTCTTCCCCCCTTGCAGACTTTTTATTAATATATTGACTGAGGCACATTCTCCTTAGAAAGCAGGTGACATTGGTGGGGATAGAATCTAGTAACAACAAGACATTTAAATGGTTTGGAACTTGTATAGCATGAAAGAGAAGAACATGGTATTAACTGAAATTCTAAAAGAAGAGGGTAAGATTGAACATAATAATATGTGAAGGACTCTGAACGCCAAAGCCCCAGGCACAGGTGTGTTTAACAGATGGTCCCACCATTGTGATGTTCTTATGGCATGGATTCAAAGAGTATCAATAAAACTAAGACTTGGAATGATCCCAAACACTTCTTCATCTCCCACTAGAAAACTCCTGATCCTGGTAGCAATGGAGGGAAGAATCATTAGGTTAAGTATTTTTTTTTAAATTAAAAACTTTTTATTGACTTTTTTTGTTTATTTTTACATTAGTTTCTTCTCCATATAGTCGATGATTCCTCCTCTCCACACTTATAAGAGAGAATAAAAATGAAAACTTAAAAAAACCTTTTAAAAATTAACTAATTTAACTAAATTTAGCTTAAATTTTATAAAATTAGCCAGTGCGCCATATGAGTCTGATAATATATGCAGGGTTCCTCATCAGTAGCTTGTTACTTCTGAAAAGAAGGGAGTAGAGTTAGGTGAATTTTTAAACACCTTCCCATTTAGAAAACTTCCAGTTTCATAACTTTGATCAGTGGCAGCATTAGTCATGAGTTTCTTATGTGTATAATATGCTTTTTTTTTTTAACTCTTCCTCTCCCCTACTTCTTTTTCTTTCTCCTCCCTCATATAGAAATAGTCTTCTTCCTTCCTTCCTTCCTTCCTTCCTACCTTCAACTCCATATTTCCTATGCCCAGTACCCTAATATGGATGAGTCCCCATTAGCATTCCCCTAGACTGTTGTAATAGGCTTCTGGTTTTCCTGCCCCTAGTGTCTGTCCAAATAATCTTCCTTATACACACAGCTACTCATTCTTCTACTTGAAGCTTTCATTGGTGCGTTTTCTTTTTTTAAACTCTTACCTTCTGTCTTAGAAACAATACTGTGCATCAGTTCCAAAGTGGAAGAGTGGCTAGGCAGTAGAAGTTAAGTGACTTATCCAGGGTCACATAGCCAGAAAGTGTCTGAGACCACATTTGAATCTAGGATCCTCCATCTCTATTGGTTCACTTTTGACACCTGATTAAAACTAGCCTAGAATTCAAAATCTGTTCTTACCCTACCTTTCTAGCTTTCTCTCGTCTATTTCCCTTCCAGGAACTTGACAATACAAACGAGCTGGGTGTTGTTCTGTGTCCTGGACAGGTTTCCTTTCCCCCCTTTCCCCTCTTGTGCCTTTGTTCATACTATGCTCTATAACTTGAATGCTTCTCCTTCCTCCTTTTGCCCTTTGAATCTGCAACCATCCTGAAATCTCAACTCATTCCTCTTCCACTACATTAAACCTTCTCTGGTTCCCCCACTCAATCAATAATTTACTTTTCTTCTTGGGCCTCATATAGCACATTATTTTGCCCCTTTCTAATGAACTCAGTCATGTGTATTTTTATTTTTTATTTTCCAAACTCCCCATTAAACTACAAGCTCCATGAGAGCAAGGGCCCTGTCTTAAGTAAATTTTGTTTCTTCCTCTAGGACCTTAAACACTGGTAGAATATTTGCATTAAAATATGGACTTTTGTTTCTTTTTGTGAGCCTGTTTCCATTCTGATTCCTCTTTGATACTAGGGGTATTAGAGTTAGAAATCTTTTGTATATAGAGTATTTTGTCTTTTTTATCTGTGTGTTGTTTCTCCCATTCCATTGTAAGCTCCTTGAGGGAAAGGATTGTCTTTTGCTTCTTTTTGTATCTTCATCACTTAGCTCAGTGCCTGACATCAATAAGTGCTTAATAAATGTTGATGGATTGATTGATCTGCTGATTTACTTAATAACTGCAACCAACATATTGGTTGATTATTACTGAATACCTATTGTAGTGGTAAGTATTATGGTATGTGTCTCCCTCTCTCTATATATATGATGGGATTACTGCACATAAAAATATACAGTAAAATTCCCATCCTTAGATTATTAGTTAATAATATAGTTGAAGAGAACATATGGACATGTAAGGAATGTTATAAATTTCCCGAGATCAGAGGAGTTTCATGAGCTCTCCATGAGCTAGGTTGACCTCAGGAGACTGGTTTGGAGCTTGATTTAGAGCTGCCTCTTAAAATGTAGCTAGGAATTTGCTACAGGAACCCAAGAGGATAGGCTGTCCCAAACCCACGAACAGGGGCAGCTAGCTGGCCAGTAGTCATGTTAGGAATGGGCTGAGTTTGTATCTGGACTTTACGTTTAAGCCCAGAAACTAGAACTTAAGATTAGCTTTAAAAAGGCAGAGCCCCAGACAAGAAGAGCTGTTCTGAGTCCTACGAGCTGTGGGTTTGGGGAAACATACGGGGTCGTGCCTTGTTCCAGCTCAGAGTCCAGAGAGCTCAGACACAAAGCTGGGCGCCTGTCTTGCACTTAACTGTTATTATGCCTTTTGGCATTTATTCTCCCTCCCCTACCATCTCCAGCTTTGGGGTAGAATTTCATCCTTTTGATATATTTACACGTACAATTTAAGCTAAAGAGACTTGACCAAAAATTAATTAATATTTATCAAGTACTCTCCATTTCTTCAATACTCTACTGGGAGCTATTAGAGAGAGAGAGAGAGAGAGAGAGAGAGAGAGAGAGAGATGTTGAGTCAGGGATAATTGTGCTTCTAGCAGATAGGCGACCTTTGTTCTTAAGCAGCATATAGACTAGTTGGAGAAACAATATAAAAGTACATTCAGCAGCAAACAATCCAAGAGCACAGAGTTAGGTATTCAACTTACCTCACTTAATGCTGTGGCTGTTGTGAGGGGGTGATTCAAACAGTCTGGAATACTTAGGAAAGGAAGACTAATAAAGAAGATAGGACTTAACGGATGGGAGAAGGACGGACAGTCTTGGTATGGGGAATAACAAATAAAAGTTCGGAGTATAAAGCATTAGACCTGGAATCAGAGGAACTGCAGCCCTGGCCTTGCTCTGGTACTAACTGCGTGGGGCAGCTCGGTCAGATGGCTTCCTCTCCCCGTTCCTCAGTTTCCTTGTCCATAGAATGGACTGGATGACCTCTGAGGTTCCTTCCAGCTGTTCTCTATTCTCTTCGGATGCTGTGACCTAGGCAGCCCCTTCCAGCTCTAATTCCATCATCCCATGAGCCGCAGTGTGGTCTGGTGAACAGAAAGCTGGCCCTGGAGTCAGAGGGATCTCGGTTCTAGTCCCACCTCGGATACTTAATGGCTCTGGGACTCAGGTGACTCACTGAACCTTGAAAGCATCTCTAAGAGGACAAATTGCAGAGAAGGTGCCAAACTGTATTAGGAGGTGGAATTTCCTCACTTAGGAGTTCCCTTTTGTTTTTATTCAGTCGTGTCTGACTCTTCCTGACCCCATTTGGGGTTTTCTTGGCAAAGATGCTGGAGTGTGTAGTTTTTCCATTTCCTTCTCCAGCTCATTTTACAGATGAAAAAATGAAGTGAAACAGGATTAAGTGATGGGCCCAATGTCACAAAGCTAGTAGTAAGTGAGGTTGAATTTGAACCCAAGGCTTCCTGACAGGAGGTTCAGCACTCATCTCCTGTGTGTGTGCTTTTAGGATTTCAAGGTGATGAATCCCGGGTCTAGTCCTTATTCCTGTGGAATCAGAATGAACGTGGCATCTTCATGGGACACTTGAGATACTATCCTGATAGCCAGTTAGAAGGAAGTAGAAAACATGATTGGATATCCACTGTAACTTCCATTATTGCAGTACTTTTCGTGATAAGCCTGTGAGGTGGGCCAATTTCCTTACAGCTAAGGAACCTGAGATCTTTTTGTGTGTGTGTTTTTTAAAATTGTTTTTAACCCTAATGTCTTTTATATATATCCTTCTATATTAATTTTATTTGTTACAGGGCTAGGCAAAGGGGGTTAAGCGACTTGCCCAGGGTGGAACCTGAGATTTAAAGAGGACCTTAAAGAGGTCCCTGAAAACCAGGGAGAGGAGCTTAGTCTGGGTGGGCTTAGAAGTGGGGATCCATTGTGAGAGTTTCTTCATTTTTTTGCTTTTGAATAAGGGAATAACCTAATGAAAAAAGATTTTAAAAATTTACAAGGATTTCATTTCTGAAGAATTCCTTCTAATTGAACAATCTTGAGGACTAATCTCTGATCATAATCCCTTCTTCTCTAATTCAATTCAAAGTGACAAGTTTAGGTAAATAACAGCATCTCCCCTAGGAACTTCAAACAATCTGGGAAGTCAGAATTGTTTATGTTGTAGCAGCTGCTGAGAAGCAAATGGCTTTAAGCTATAGAGGGCCCTAAAGAATTTAATGAACCCATGTAGTTTATCAAACAAACAAACAAAAAATGTGAAAAATAATAGCTATATGGCATTTTCTGAGGATTCATTCCATGTTTAAAAAGTTTGGAGGTGACATGAAACTCAGTAAAGTTAGTTAACATGTTAGGTAATTGGGGGGTCAGGTAGGTGGATTGAGAGCCAGGCCTTGAGACAGGAGGTCCTGGGATCAAATCTGGTCTCAGACACTTCCTAGCTGTGTGTCCCTGGGCAAGTCACTTCACCCTCATTGCCTAGCCCTTACCACACTCTACCTTAGAACCAATTTTAAAATCTTACCTTCTGCCTTAGAGGTTCTAAGCCAGAAGATAAGATTTTAAAACAAAACAAAGGGGGCAGTGAGGGGACTCAGTGGATTGAGAGCCAGACCTAGAGACCTAAGGAGGTAGGTTCAAATCTGGCCTCACACATTTCCTAGCTATGTGACCCTAGGCAAGTCACTTAACCTTCATTGCCTAGCCCTTACTGCTCTTCTGCCTTGGAACCAATACATAATATTGAGTCTAAGAGAGAAAGTTATGGCTTTTAAAAGCAAAAAATAAATAAATAATTAGGGGGAGCTGTGTGGCTCAGTGGATGGAGAATCAGGCCTAGAGATAGGAGGTCCTGGATTCAAATCTGGCCTCAGACACTTCCTAACTATGTGATCCTGGGCAAGACACTTCACCCCCATTGCCTAGCATTTACCCCTCTTCTGCCTTGGAACCAATGCACCATATTGATTCTAAGAAGAGAGGTAAGGATTTTAAAATAAACAAACAAAAACATATTAGCTAATCCAAAAAGATCTTGTGAAGCTGGAACATTGATTGGACTGAACCTCACAAGATTAAATTGAATCTAGAGAAATGTAATCTTTTATGAGGATTCAAAAATCAATTTCAGAAATGCAAGATGGGGAAATAGGGCTATGGAACAGTTCATATTTTTAGTGGACTACAAGCTCAATATGGTAGCCAGAAAAGCTATAATTGCAAATCTTGAGAAGCATGAAAAAAGACATAGTGTCTGGATCTAGCAAAAAAATAGACCACATCTAGGTGGTTGTGTTCGGTTCTGAGCCCCACATTTTAGGAATCACAAATAATCTGGAAAGCATTCAGGGAAAAAGCCACCAGAATTGTGAAAGACCTTTAGGTCAGGAGAGAAGTAGACCAATTGAATGAACTGGGAATGTTTAGCCTGGAGAAGAATAGACTTGGAAGGTGTGCAGATGGAGGATATGATAGCTGGGTTCAAGGATTTTACAGGGTGTCATGTGGAAGTAGAGCTAGGCTTGCTTACGTAAAGATGATAGAATAGAAGTAATGGAGAGAAAATGTGGGAAAGAAAACTTAATCCTGATGTTGGCAAAAATTTCCCAACAAAATGATCCCAAAGTGAAATGTCCACCTTGAATTTGTGGTTCTTTCTTTCTTTTTTTTTTTTTGAGTGGATGTTCATTAAGGCCCAATCAATTAAACATTCTGGTAGTAGGGCAAATCCAGCGCATATAAAAATTAATGTCACTATAGTGTTGAATTGAATGAATAATTTTTTGGAATGCTGTTGAATTGCTAAGTGTTTTTGTCAAAACAAGCCTTATGTCCGTTTTAATATCATAGCAGAGAGATGTAGGGAGGGGAAAGAAAGGTAAAAGAAGGTATTTGGTCTGATGAGTATACTGTAATTAGATTCAGGGAGTGAGAAAACATATTTAAGGTTAGAATTGACTCCCCCCCCCCCCCAATTTATTTCATTTGTTGGACCTATTTGTGACTTTCTCAGTCTTCTTTTAATTCCTAATAACACCTTCCTTGGTATCACCTCATTTACCCATCTCTTTTCTTCTACAGAGCCATTATGAAGTATGTATAATTCATAAATTGATAAACTTTTGGAGAGAGGCATTTAATTTTACCGTGTTTAATTTGATGAGATGGAACCCATATTCCTTTCCTAGGAACATCTTTCATTCATTTGTAATAAAGATTTGTTTAGGATGAAGTCTCTAAAATAGTAGATTTCCTTTGAATCCTTAGCTGACCAGTTTGCTCATTTTCTAGCTTTATGAGATGACCCTGGTATTGTGCCAAAGGAGTAAAGAGACAGGCTTTGTTACTCATTTCCTCCGTGACACTGCTCAAACTATTTTCCCTGCCTGATCTGAAATTTTCATGTAAAATGAAAGGGTTGTAGTCAATAATTTCTATGGTGCCTTCCATTCAGTCATGTTAGTTGTGTCTGATTCTTCATGAAGATATTTGGGGTTTTCTTGGCAAAGATACTGGATTGGTTTGTCATTTTCTTTTCTGGCTCATTTTTCAGGTGAGGGAATTGAGGCAAACAGGGTTAAGTGACTTGTCTGGGGTTACATAGTAAGGAAGTGTCAGAGGCCAGATTTGAACTCAGGAAGATGAGTCGTCTTGACTCTAGGCCTGGGGCTCTATCCACTGCACTAGCTACCTGCCTGTTAGTGCCTTATGGCTATAATTCTCTGATGATCTAATTTACCCTATAAGAGATACTAAGTATTCCGACATGAACTATTTTATATGATTTTAATGATATTACTTGGCACAGAATTTGGAATTAGAAGATTTGAGTTCTAGTTCTGACTTTGCAACTTACTGTGTACAGTGACTTTGAACCATTTTGAACCTCAGTTTTTCTATCTATAAAATGAGGATAATAGTATGTGTTCTTTCTACTTCATAGCATTATTGTGAGGAAGGCATTTTGTGTACTGTAAAGTACTATATATGCAAGTGATTTATCATCTTCATTATCATCATCATCATCATTATTATTATTGTTATTATTATTATTTTAAACCCTTACCTTCCATCTTGGAATCAATACTGGGTATTGGTTTCAAGGAAGAAGAGTAGTAAGGGCTAGGCAATGGGGGTTAAGTGACTTGCCCAGGGTCACACAGCAACAGCTTATTGTCATTATTATTGACTTTATTATTATGCTCTATCCATTTTATCCATCAATAATTATTTATCATTATGGGAACTATTTTTAGAATAGGAAAAATCTGCCTAAACATTGTAGGAGTTAAATTAATATCCAGTACTCCAAGTATTATATTTTATAAAGTTTATTAATAATCACTAGAAGTAAAGGAATAAAAGGATAATTATCCAACAAAATAGAAGCATGTGATTAGACTCTCTTGCCTTTTTAAAAAGACTACCAGGCACCACTGCCATTACAGGAAGAAGAGAGAGAGATAGGCGTAAATACACAGAATTATATCCTGCCTATGTCAGCATGTAAGGATAGGAGGAGAGTGGGGTGTTGGGAATCATAGTTTTAGGGTACAGAAATTAATTACACAACATACAAATAGTATTTTTTATTATTCTTTTTGAACATAAAATTTTAACATAAATCCAGCAACTGAAGGAAATTTTTAGGATTAACCTAACAAAGAGTTCTGCTAATTTGCTTTAAATATAGAAGCCATATACTACATTAAGATCCAGAAAAATAATTTAAAATCATCTAGTGCATAATTTAAGATCATCTAGTGATGCACTAGATGATTTTAAATTATTTTTCTGGTAAGACATGTATGTATGCCCAAAGGAAAAGCAAAGTGTAGTATTTCTGTTGTTTCAGATTATATTATACCAGATTCTAGATGCTATGAAAAAATGACTACATTTGGCCTGCCACTTGAGATCTGTCAGGATTTTGCATTAATGGAACTCACAGACTCAAAAAACTGAAAAAAAAAATTCAAAATCTGCTTGCAAAGACCCATGAGTTCGTTATTTCCATCTCGTCCTGTCTTGAAGTTGGAATCATGTGAAATCCCTTAGCTATATAACAGGATACACTGGAAAGAGATGGAAAAGATGGTTAGAGTATATAGAAGTTAGGATCCAACCCTGCCTCTGATTGATATGATTGGGTAAATCACTTTACATGACTACCCTAGGCCTCAGTTTCTTCATTTGTAATATGGGAGAGTGAGGGATTAGATCAGAGGACCTCTGAAGCTCTTTCCAGCTCTTAGATTAATAATCCTGAGTTGTAGCCAGATATCTGCTAAGCCTAATTGAGCAAATTGTGCTTAGCTAATCAATGGTGGCTTAAAAAACTTACTGAGAAATATGAACATTCAGAGTTCACCATAAATATAAATGATACTCTATTAATAAAGATGACATAATCAGTCCATCAACATTTATCAGTTATCTGCTATGTGCCAAGTACTGTGTGCTAAGTGCTGGGAATACAAAAAGGGGGAGTTCCTGCCCTCGAGGAGCTTATAATCTAATGGGAGAGATAATACGCAAAAAAACAAGACTATATACAGGAAAAATAGGAGATAATTCTCAGAAAAAGGGCATTGGAACTAAGAGAGGTTAGGCCACAAGAAATATTGAATAAGGTCATCACAAAAAGCCTGGAAAGACTTAGCTGGAGTGAGCAGAACCAGGAGAACATTGTCTACAGTAACAGCAACAATGTACAATGATCGACTAAGAAACAAGCATCCAAGACAAGTCGAAAGGACTCAGGATGAAAAAGCCTATCCATGGCCATGGAAGGGACGGACAGAGTCTGAAGGAAGACTGAAACCCGCCATCTTCCACCTCACTTCCTTCATGAGTTTCTTCTGTTGTAAGCGATCTGTGTCTTCTTTCACAACGTGGTGGGCTTGGAAATGTGTATTACATGATGGCACATGTATAACCTATGGCATATTACCTGCCATCTTCAGGAGGAGGAAGGAGGGAGAGAATATAGATTGCAAAATGTCAAAAATGATTATTAAAATTATATCTACGTGTCATCTGGGAAAAACTAATAATAATAAAAAGAGGGGTTAGGGAAGGCTTCCTGTAGAAGGTGCGATTTTAGTTGGGACTTGAGGAAGTGGAGTGGAAGAGGGGTAGGAAACAACCAGTGAAGAAGCCCAGAGCCTACAGATGGAGAGTCTTGTTTGTGGTGTCACTGGAATGAAAAGCACATCGGTGAGAAGACTGGGAAGACAGGAAGACGCTAGATAAGGAAGGGCTTTGAGTGCCAAGCAGAGCACTTTGCATTGGATCCAAAAGAAGATAGGAAGCCCCTGGAGTTCATTGAGTGGGGGGCGGCACCATCAGATGTGTGCTTTAGGAAAGTGACTTTAGTGGCTGATTGAAGGATGGAATGGAGAAGGGAGGAGACCTGAGGCAGGCAGACCCACCGACAGGCTCTTGAGATGATCAAGGCAGGAGGTGATGAGAGTCTACCCCAGAATGGTGGCCAGTGTCAGGGGAGAGAGAGTCTGCTGCAAAGGTGAGATGGGTATGGAGGGTGCGAGATGGGAATGTGGGATAACTCTTAGGTTGTAAAGCTTAGGGCCTGGGAGGAGGATGCTACCCTCTGAAATACGAGGGAATATAGGAGGAGGGAAGGGTTAGGGGGGAAAGAGTATGAGTTCTGTTTTGGATAGAAGAATTTCATGGACATATAATAGTTGGAAGTCGAAGATATCTGAAAAGCAATTGGAATTGTGAGATTGGAGGTCCATAAAGAGATTGGAGTATTTGCTTCAGTTATGATAAAAAGCAGCCCAGACATGGTCCACTGGCTTCCCCAGATTGCCGGAGAGATACATGACCCACACAAAGGGTTCAGAACCTCTGGTCTAGCACAACATTCCTTTCGGGTAACCTTTCCCCCACATTCAGAAATGGAGGAGAATAATCAGCAGGGAGAGAAAATGAACAGGATCTCGCCTTTGTATTAGGATATACAGAGTGGTTCAAAAAGGATTGAACTCTTGCAAAAATTAAGACTTCAACAAATATGTTATCAATGAACATGTTATCAAAACCAATTTCCAAAGGAGCTATATCTGGGGGAAAGTTGAGGAAATAGAAGGGTAACTTTACTATTTAATAAATCCTACACATACATAGATTGAGTAGGGGAAAGATGCATCTAGGTTCTGCAAGATGCATCCAGGTTTTAAAAATGAGGATGTTAAGAAAAAAATGTATGTGTATAAAATTTGATGTAATTCTTCTCTGGCTTGTCCTTCCATCAGGTTATAGCAGATTTCTGGGGTACCAAGGAGACTTGTTCAGCTTGGTCTCAGGAATAGTTCTAAGAATAATGGTTGGAAGTTGCCATATTTAACCTTAATATAATAAAAAGGAATGGCTTGCCTCTGGAAGCAGAAGTCTGTTTTTCTCCTCTCCCTTTCCTACCTGTCACTCCCTTGCAGGTCTTCATGTAAGGGTTGGAAGTCTCATTGGGGTTCATGTAAAATGGATACCACTGTAGGTGTACTTTGGGCCAGGTGTGTATAAATTGTTTCAGAGAAACTCTCTTGCTCTTCCTTCCCCATTCTACCTCTCCCTTCCCCTTCACTGCACTTTCTCTTCTTTTTTTCTGTCTTCTCTTCCCCAAAGCCCAGAGTAGATAGATTTCAAGAAGAAGGGTCAAGTGTATATGAGTAAATGTTTAACAACCAACTCTTTGAGGCCAACAGCCTTTTAAATTTAATCTTAACATTTTCTTCATCACTTTCCTTGGTCCAGATGGAAAGGTTGTAGCCAATACATTTCTCATTGAAGTTCCCTTTGTTTATTCCCTTTTTCCTAAATTCAACCCACTGAACTCATCTGGCCAATCCTAGAACATGACTTGGCAGGAACTTTTCAAGTACTGCAGTATATGTTCTCATTATTTTGTTTATCTCAGCAACAAATAAATATTACCTTTCAGTCTTCTGAGAATGCAATTCAAGCCAAGGAAATCAATGTGGCAAAGAAATTCTGTAAAGGCTAATGGTAATCAAGTAGAACCTTGGGAAAGAAAATTTACAATTTTAATTGAGAGGTTTACACTTGAGTTCATACACTGACAATCTCTGTGTATACAGTGTGTAGATTAATTGCTATCCAATTTGTGTAAATGAGAGATTACATTTATCCTTTGTACTCCTTGTGAGTCTGTGACCCAATGGAGATAAATATATTAATTATGTAATTCAGTATTCAAGATGTGTAGCAGTTTAAATATAGGGGAAAAAATTTAAAGACCCACATTGTTATTTTCTCCTCTTCCAAAGAAAATGTGATTTACTTCAGAAACTCAGTAGGTGCTATCCCTTATTTTTGTGCTATCACTTATTATAGTATGTTCATAATTTAGTTAAATGTGCTTAAAAGAAGTATTTGGAAGGGAAAAGTATCTGGTGATGTTTTACAGAAGTTAACTCACTAAAATAACATCAATTCTCTCATCAAAGATCCTTTTTTCTCACCCTCCAACCCATACATGTAGCACTCTCACATGTATGCCATTAAGTCAGAATGCTCTCAAGCTAGGGTTTTCTCCCTTCTTCACAAACCCGTCAGCCATCAATTAGGAATTCACAAACATTTCTTAAGCACTTACTATGTCCTGGCATCATGTTAGGGGTTGGGCATATTGAATCCAAGAAAGAAGCAATCCTGACTCTCAAGGAGCTTACAAAGGAAATGACTTATAGAAATGCAGCACACACATGTGTGTTTATGTAGATATGTATGAGCACATATATATGCATGTATATTTATGTACATGTGTACACATACAAACAGAATAAAGAGAAAGATAAGAAAAGAAATACAAAATAGGTGGAGAGAGGGCCTCAGCAATTGAGAGGAAGATTCGAAAAGGTGTGCTATGTAGAAAGTTATTCCTGAACAGTATTTTGATGGAAAAGAAGGATTCTGTGAGGTCGAGGTTAGGTGGGAGTGCATTCCAACCTTGTAGAAAGGCACAGAAATAGGAGAAAGAATGTTGGATGAAGAAGGCCAGTTTGGCAGGATCATAAAAGGGGAGTCATTTATAATGAGGCTGAAAGATAGATTGGGGACAAATTGTGAAAAGCTTTAAAAGCTGAAGAGAAAAGTTTATACTTTCCCTTGTAGATAATGGGGAATCTCTGTACTTCATTGGTTGGAGATAGGGATATTGTCAAATCTACGTTTATGGAAAATTGCTTTGGTAGCATTTGTAATGGATGATAGAATGCTACGAGCCAGAAGGAACTAAGAGATTATCTTTTCCAGCTTCTCTATTCCATCTCTTCCAACTTTTCTGTCTTCTCCATTTGACAGATGAGGGGATCAAGATCAATAGATGTTAAGTGGCTTAATGAAGGCTACATGGCTAGGGAATGCTAGAACTGGGTCTAGAATTCTGGTCCACCATGTGTGTTGATTCCAACTCCAGTGCTCTGTCCACCATGCCACATGTTTCTGCCCAACTTCCCAAGCATGGTGGCACGCTCATTAAGAGAGGCGATATAGCAAAGGCAAAAACGCAAGGGCTCCGATGGGAGAATGGGACTGCCTTCCCTTCCCCTCCCTCCCAGCTCTGTTGAACACACCAACCGCTGAGGCTCGTCAGTGAAATTTAGAAGGCAGTAGGATAGAATAGAACCTCTTTTTTGGCGACCAACGTTTCAAGGCCCTTTGCCTAAGATGAAAATTGTGCCTAATAGGAAGCCCCATTCTTTTATTTAACAAGTGTTTCTTCTATGCACGTACTTTTATTAGGACTTTTCTTAGGCTTGTCAGAGCCACCAGCACCACTACTCTTGTACTCTGGGGCCGATGTGAATAACTGAATAGTGTTAACGAGACAAAGGGAAGCTGCTCTGATGCGGTCGAGGCTTGCTCCAAGCAAGAACTCCAGACAAAGCCTGATGCTGGGGCTCATGTTTGGCACCAAAACAATGTAATGACTCACTAATGCTTCTCAGAGCAAGAATGAGCGCGAATGATTGAACTACTAGGAGATGTTGCTTGGGAAAAATGATGCGGATTTAGCACAAGTTTATTTTATGTTTTTTTCTGCCTTCGTTTTTCCCAATTGCCATTCACATATACCTGAATTCGAGTGTGTTGAGTTCTTGTAAAACACATCCTATTGTATGCTGCTCCTATTCAGAAGTCTAGCATTCATCTGCGAATTCTACAAATGACTGAAAGTCATCTTTTTTAAATTACTGCTCTGACAGGCTTTTGGATTTCCTCTTTTCCTTTTCTCAAACATGAATCTAGAAAGGGTTAGAACAAATATCTTCCTCCATTCCAGAGTTATGCACAAAGACTCTTGTCTTCTAAAATACAAAATATAAATAATAGTAATAGCTAACACTTACCCAGCATTTTAGAATTTATAAAACACGTCACTTCCCGCTGATGCTCACACCAACCCTGAGAGGGGGTGCTCTTATTGTGTCCTTTTTATAGATGAGCAGCTGGGTTCAAAAGAAGTTAAACAACATGTCCAGGATTACATAACCAGTTAAGTATCTGATCTAAGGTTGGAATGCAAGTCCTTGACTCGGACTAGAACTGTCCACTCTGCTCCCTAAGTCAGTTCTGTTCAGACAGCCGGGGTACTTGGAGTGGAAAGATCAAAGAACTCAGTAGCAAGTGATGAGAGTTCAGATGCTTCCTCTGATGATATCATGCTTCAGCTAATTACTGTAAGCTTCAGTTTTCTCATCTGTGAAAAAAGGACAAGAACCCTTGTTCTATTTCCTTTACAGGGGAGATGGGCGTTAAAGTCTTTTGCAAACCTGGAAGTGACATATCAATGTGAATTCATTTCATGGTAACATAAAAAGTATCATTATGCCTACTCTAATAAAAATTCAGAACCCAGTGTTTGCCCTTAACGTAGTAGGTACTAAATAAATGTTTATTGAATTAAAATGAAGTGATTTCTGGAGAGAGAAAAAATGAAGGTAATGCAAACTAAGCGAGTTTCTTCTTGGTCAGTTTTAATTAAAAGACCATAGATCAGAAGACTGACTTTTTTCTTTTAGTTTTGCTTATAGCTTAAATGTTGAGAACTTTAAAGTTTACAAAGATACTTCTTTTACCACTTTCTTAAGCATTTGGTAGCACAGATAGTCTAGATAAAAAATAGTTATGGACATGATTAGATGTAAAACTAAGGTGAGGCATGTTACCCAGTTCTAATGGCCATTGGAGCGGAGTATCATATCCAGGTCTGCTGTCTCCAAGTCTCAAGTCTTTCCATTCTACTATAGTATTGAGATTTTTATTTATTAGGATAAATTTATTTATGGTATTTCATCTCTAAATTCATTTAGAATAAATTCATTTATGGTGTATTTTTGGTGGTTGGCCAGTGGCCATCCCATTTTGGGATCTGGCACTGGCCTGATGATACTTACTCTCGGCTTCCATATTTAAGAGGTTAGGAAGGAAGTCAAAGAATCTTTAGGTTTGTTTTTGCATTCACTCAAAATGCTTTTAACCCAGTATTTACATAGGACATAGATGGAGAACTGTGCCCATATGAAATTAGTCAAATGATCAGGAAGGTCCCTTTTAATACTAAAATTCTATGCTTCCATGAATCTCTCTGTCTTTTTGTAGAGAATTACTTAAAGTCAATTGAGTCAACAGAGAAATGGTTGTTGGATACCCCTTCTATGCCTGAATCTTTCCTTTCAATGGTTTTAAGAAACATCCCGAAGTAAATACTAAGAGAGGAAGAATGGAAATAATTAATAGATTTCTTTGCCAGTTTTGGTCAGAGGACCCATCTATAATCATGCCCTTAGGTTAGGAGAACATCTTTTTGGAGAATGGCTTTATTTCATATACATATTACTAGATTGAAACATTTTATAGTTAATATTTTTGTAATTCAAATAGAGGGATTTTCATATGCACAAAAATCAAAAATAGGCAATAATTTTTACTTGTTTTAAATATTTTTTCTCTTCTCAATGAAAAAGCATATAAGTATAGTCTTCTTAATCTGGCTATGGTTGAAACAATATTCTATAGGCCTTGTAAATAATGTCTGTAAAGGTGGAACTCTTTGCCCAAATTACATTAAGCCCAAGTTCTGGATTAGTCTAAAATTTATTACTGCTTTTCCTTGACTTGGTTAAAAATATTCAGAAATAGTGTTGTTTTATAGTTAAAACAAAATATATATTATTTAAAAATTTTTATTTTTTCTCAATTACTCAAAAAAAGTTTCCATCATTTTTCAAAGAATATTGAATCTTGAATTCTCTCCCTCCCTCTCCATCCTGGCTTTACCCCCTCTTGTTGAGATGGGAAGCAATCTCATATAGATTTTACACGGGCAAGAATGTAAAACATTTTCTTATATTAATCTTTTTGTGGAAGGAAATGTGAACAAAAAAATGAAGAAAGAAAGCAAAAATGTTTGCTTTGGTATGGATTAAGACTCTACTAGTTGTTTCTTTGGAAACAGATGGCATTTTTTATCATGATTCTTTTGGGATTCTAAAACAGAAAATAAGTTAAAGAAATTAGATGAATTTTAAAATAAACAAAAATGGGAAAATTAACATTTTTTATTAGACTTGGTGACTAATAAGGGCAGTCATAGCACAAAGCCACATTAAAACTAACGGCACATTATTATCTTGCAATAAAATACCAACCTTTGTGCGTAGAAAGCTTTTTTTTAGATCTAGATTTTGAATTTTAAAAAGGAACATTGTGGAAAAAATAACAGCGTTTGAATCGGAGGCCTGAACTTTACATCTTGGCTCAGCCACTATATGGCCAGATCTCTATCCCCTGGCTTCTTTTTTAAGTATCAGATAAAATCCACCATCTTCAAGAAGTCTTTGTTCATTCTTCTTTGTGCTAAGGTCCTTCCTTTGAGAATACCTCCAATTTGCCTTTTATGTAGCTTATTTGTACATAATTCTTTATGTTGTCCCTCTCGCTAAATTGAGAGTTTCTTGAGGATAGGGACTTCCTTTTTTTTGCAACCTCAGAACTTAGTACAGTGTCTGGCACATAAATATGCATTTAATATGTGTTTGTTCAATGGGTGAATGAATGAATAAAAACAACTCACTTCCCTGCTTAGTATTCCGTTTCTCTATTTGTAAAATTAGGAAATTAGACAACATGATCTCTAATGACTGTTCCAGTTCTAAATCTTATGATTTTTATTGTAAAAGGACCTGTCACATCACTAGACACACAATTCACCTGGAGTAATAGTTCAAGAAGTTGTTTGTCCCTTATTTTTGAAGAGGACCAGTGACATCCCTAGGTGGTATTTTGACCTCCTCCTGACTTGGATTTAAGTGAGGCAGAGTTGCATAAAGTTAGCAAACTTCACTCTCTCTCCCAGAGTCATAGAAATCCAGTGGCACAACAAAATTGTAAATATTGTTATATAGTTGCAACCCTCATCCCCCTACCAACCTCTCCAGAACCGTCAGAATAGGAATAGATAGATAATTAGTATAGTGACAGGACAAGATAAGGATTTATTATTTTGGAGGGGGGGAACTTAAGATAGGAATAGGAAATAATGGTTCATGAATTAAGTGGGACTTTTGGAAAAAGTCTTACCACACAAAACCGGGATACTGTAAGAATGGGATTTGTGCAAGGGGGATGGGACCAAAGGAGCCAGAGAAGGCAGTTGCTGACAGTTGCTGACCGTTGAGACCAGAGAGTATTTTGGGAAGTTCTCAGAGGAGGAGAGGAGAGATGAGGTCTTCAGGTGAAAGACTAGGAGGAGAGAGGAGGTGAACATTCCAGCTCAGATACAGACCTGAGGGCTTCCTGAGGATATTTCTTTTGGAAACTGAAACCCTGATTCCCTGATCAAAGCCATTCCATTGCATCTCACCCATCAAGACTTCAACCATTGAGTCAGCTAAGTTTGGACTCCATTCTGGGGTCCAAAAGCTCTAAAACCAAGCTCTAAGAGTTGCACAGTGCTTTGTGGCTGTTGCAACAAATCATTCCCATCTACCCTACATGCTTCTCAGCAGTAGTGAGAGATACCCCTTGAAAGCAGTGACAAGAGTGAATTTGGAATTATGACCAATTCCTACCAGGGTGAGGGTTGCCCCTTGGCCAGGGTGATATATTAGGAAAACCTCTGGTTTAAGAATGAGAGGGCTGGCTTTTCAAAAGTAATAATCACCTAGTACCAGGACCTACTTTCTTCTTTTGCAATGTGGGAATAACAACATTGTTACAATCTTCCTAAAAGAATCATGAGGAAAGTGCTTTGTTAAATGGAAAAGCACTACGTGATTGTGAATAATTTCCCTCCAAACCTCTCTAATGTCTCAAAAAAGCTGGTCATTAAAAAAGCCTGTTGGCACTTTCAGATTCTCTCTGTCAGCCTGAAAAGCAAAAAGGTAGTAAGCTCTTGCAAAGGCCTAACTTGTTTTCTAGGTATCTTTGTTCTTTAATCAGTTGTGTTTTTCTTCAGGACCTTGTCTGGGCTCAGAGTCCTTCCAGCAGTTAATTTTTGTGCAAAACAAGCAACTTAAAGACTCCCAGAGTTCTAAACAAATTTGTGTGGTATTCCTTTGCCCCACCTCCAAAAAAATCTTGTAATTCCTTTTCTCTCCCACAATAGCATAGTTTCCTTATCTCTTTGGAGTTGGCACTGCCTTGAACAGATTTCTACATTTTGGAATCATAAACTCGAGAAACTAGAGAACAGTCCTCAAATATAGATAACATTTTTTTAAATCAAGTTTTCACAAAACCTAGTGTTAACAACAAAGTTTTCAAAAGATCATAAACAATCATATTCCTTGTAAAAGGGAGGATTTATGTTAGTCCAGTTTCTTACCCACTGAAACCTGAGTTGTGCTAGAATAGAGAACTAAAAAAGGGAAGCTACCGATAATGAAACCCAAAACAGTCATTCTAAATATTTTTTTTCTAAATAAAAAAGAAAGTAGTTGATGAATTTTTAAAATTAAATTAACCTTTTTTGGATTTAACAAGAATTTATTTTCTCTCCAACTCATTTTACCCCCTTCCCTAGAGAAAAACAAAAATCTTTTTTTTTTTTTTTTAAACTCTTACCTTCCATCTTAGAGTCAAGGCTGTGTATTGGTTCCATGGCAGGAGAGTGGTAAGGGCTAGGCAGTGGGGGTTAAATGACTTGATCAGAGTCACATAACTAGGAAGTGAGAGGCCAGATTTGATCCCAGACCTCTCATCTTTAGGCCTGGCTCTCAATCCACTGAGCCACCTAGCTGCCTCCTACAAAATCCTTATAACAAAAAGGAATATTTCTGACTACAGGTCGAGAACTCTATCCCAAACCATTTATTAAGCACTCACTATGTGCCATCACTGTGCAAAGTATTAGAGATGAAGAGATATAAAAGTTTCTAACTTCCTGAGGAGTATAAGACATTTATTCAGATAGGTATGGCCCAAAGTGGTATATAATGGGGTCAAAGAGGAAATCTAGACAAAATGTTTTAGGTCAACATTCTTAACCTGGAGTCTAAGAACTTGTGTGTGTGTTTTTTAAAATATTGATAACTATCTTTCAATATAATTTAGTTTCCTTTGTAATCCTACGGTATCTTATTTTATGCATTTAAAAACATTGTTCTAAGAAGGGATTCATAAATTTCATCAGATTATCCAAGTGGTCCATGGAATTAAAAAAGGTTAAGAACCTCTAGAATAGAAACATTTTGAAGTAGGCAAAAACACATTTAATATTTGATAACATCTAACCAAATATTTTGTTATCCTGCATGTGGTACTAGGAGAATAGTGAAATATTATGCATAGTATTATCTCATTAAATAGTGAAAGAGTGGAGGCAAAAGCAACTCTGCAAAAAGTTTAGCATATAATATGGAAATATGTTTTGCATGATTTCACATATATAACTGATATCATTGCTTGCTTTCTTAGAGTGGAAGGGAGTGAGAGAATTTGGAACTCAAAATTTTAAGAAAAAGTAATTTTTAAAAGGGAAAAGGAAAATGCTTAGCATGAGACCTAAGTAAGCCACATTGTCCTCCCCAGAGCACTTAGAAGGGTGGCGGTTGGGCAACAGACAGAAAATGAAATGGATTTGTCTGTGTTCTTTCAATGGATAAACTACCACATTTGGTCTCTTACCCCTCAGTCACTCTGATGTACCTCATAAGGAAGGGTAAATGGACCTGAAGAACAGAAAGCTGGGAAAAAACACAGCTGGCTAGGACCAGTCCACAAACACACACACATATGGCCAGACATCATTCTGAAAGCAATGACAGACTTATACCTATAATGATGATATAAAAGATCCATTGGAACGTTGACCTTTGTGTGAGTCACGTATGAGTGCTATGAGGAATCATGGTTACTGTCCATGAGGAACTTCTAATATTATGGAATGTTGAAATAATTTCTAAGTCATGACTTAGTTCTTTAAAAAAACAAAAACAAAAACAAACAAACTCCTACCTTCTGTTTTAGCATCAACACCATGCATTGGCTCCAAACAGCTAGGCAATGGGGGTTAAGTTACTTGCCCTTTGTGATAATGAGATTAAATCTGTCCTACCCATCTTTAGATTTAATCACCAAAGGTGAAAGCATCACCACTTAATTCTCAAGTGGGAAGTCTGTAACCTGGCATGTGCAAGAGTGAGTGACAAATTGACTGACTGCCCCCTGGGCAGTCCTAAGCAAAGCAGCTGTTGTGATTGGACACATAAACTTAAGAGGCAGGCACAGGAAGTGATGCAAAAGAAGCACTTTTAAAAGGGAGTGACAACTTCCTGGAAGGCAGTTCTTGTTTGTTTTCCTGGAGTTGGAGCTTGAGTTGGAGATGCTGCTTGCTAGACCTGAGACCTGGGACCCTGAGACCTTGGTGAGACTGTTCTTAAATCTTTCCCTTAGCGAGTGAAGAAGCCTGACTACCTTGGTCTCCCTGGAGGTACTAGCCTCCTGGAGGTTCTCTTGATTGGGAGAAGCCCTTGTGGCTAATCCCTTGTTAATTGACTTTTAGGCTCTCTGGCTGGGACCTCTAGAGCCCTGTCGGAGTAAAGGCAGGGATTGAGTTACGTAATCTAGTTCTTTAAGCTAGATCTCTTACTCTACCCTCTTCTCATCTCTCTTCTTCCATTCTCTCCTATATTTTGTAAATAAATTACAAAAAATCATTTTAGAATTGATATTTATTCAATTCTTGGTCACCTACTTAAATATTAATATCCAATGGGAAAAAAAACCCTTTTCCCCTTTTACACCTTGAGTCTTCATTAATAGTTTTTAGCAAAGACAAAAACTCTTCATGGCTTTTTGGGTTAGACATGACTCTCAATCCACCAAGCCACCCACCTGCCTCTCTTATAAATTATTTCTAATGGAACTTCCATTTTTCACCCCTACTGAATGTAATACCATTTTTGAGCTAAGATTCTTCCCAACTATATGTTTTCTAGTTCAAAACCATAAGTATAAATTCCTTATTCTTTTAACAAATTTCTTTATTCTTCCTTGAAAGATTAAAAAAATCTATTTATAGAGATGTCATCTTTATGCAGAGAATAAGTATTTTACTCTTTTCATTTTCCAAGCAATTAAAAAAATATTAACTAGATATGCCTCCCAAAACCTGCTGAAGACAAAAAATGAAACAAATATTAATGCCTTCCTCCACCTCTCCTACTTACTCTCTAGGATTTAGAAAGATTCATCTTTCTAATTCATAGAATCATATGCTCACACTTCTTATCAAGGATAAATTTAAAACATCCATTGGAACATAAAAACTAGAGGGAGATTAAAAAAAACCAGAAACAAAAACTTGAGTATCTCTTAAAAAGATTAATCCATTATATGAGTTGCATCATTTGTGAATTTGAAGTGAAAGTATTCCTTTAACAGAAATGGAATTGTTATGCAAATGTCAGCACAAAGCATGTGCTTTTTGCAACATCTTCCAGGTGAGGTGCACCTATCTGGTTGGGAGACCTTTCTGAAGATAGCTACATATACTTTTCATATTATAAAGATTATTTGTTCTTGGGGGGGAAAGAATTCATCATTGGTAGCATTAAGCAGAGTTAAAAAAAATTTCACTTACATCATCTCAAAGAAATTTTAAAGAAAACTGCTTTTTGTGTCTTGTCTTTGTATGTCCCAGTGCCTCCTCTTTTATTTAGAGAAGCCTGAAGAAGTGTTTTGTTGAATTGCATTGGACCTGACTGAACTATTTTTGTTTTAAGAATGATAACTTATATTCCTTATCCTTTCTCAATTTTGTTGCTCCATTATGGCTCCAACTTCCCTCTTGCTGCTTAAGCAACACTACGATTTCTATCCCTGATTGATTATCCTTCAGTCTTTGTCCACGTTACAAACACATGGGCAGTCATAGCCCTACCCCATGCCTGTCTTAACTGTTCTATGTCTGTGAGAGCTGTTTTGAAATACCTTTTCTAATAGTCCCTCAATCAGACTTGTAAGAACTGCTGCAGAGTAAAGAACCATGGGAACAATTTGTGTCATGACCACAATAATATGAAAGACTTTAGAACTTTTATCAATCCTGTGACTAGTCCTAACTTCAGAATGGTGAAGGAACGATCCTGCTTCATAATTGTAGAATGTGGTGTGCATTTTCAGACAACGAACATTACTTTATTTATTATTTTTTATAACAAGGGAAGTCTGAGGGGAGGGGTCATTTAGAAATGACAGTGATGCCCAAAAGAGAGGGGAGCTTCAATAAAAATCTTTTAAAAGGAAAAAAAACACTGTCCAAAATTTAAAAAGAAACTTAAAATTTTATGTGGAATAAAGAGGGCATTGGAGGGAGAACCCTCACTGACCAATGTGTATGGCTACTTTCCTTTGGAGTGTGAAGTCAGGAATAGCTTGCTCTAATTGTTTTCCTGCATAGTCTGTGTTTGAGCAGAACTTTGAGCAAACATAACAGGACAAAGTGAAAATGATTGTTTCAACCCATACACTTAAAAAATGCTCTTCGATGGAAGAAATCAACAGTAGCAATATAATGCAGTTGGATGCAGTCTCAGGAAATGCAAAGATCCTTGAAATGTTTCTAAAGGTCCCTGTTTTAGAATCCTCAGTTTTGCCAAGAGAAAAACGAAGTAAGTATGCCTCATGGGATCATATCTTCCTTCCTTCCTTCCTTCCTTCCTTCCTTCCTTCCTTCCTTCCTTCCTTCCTTCCTTCCTTCCTTCCTTCCTTCCTTCCTCTCCTCTTCCTCCTTCCTTCCTTCCTCCTCCTCCTCCTTCCTTCCTCCTCCTCCTCTTCCTCCTTCCTTCCTTCCTTCCTTCCTTCCTTCCTTCCTTCCTTCCTTTCT
>NC_058130.1:552566775-552588978 GCF_016433145.1 Gracilinanus agilis
CTTCTTCTTCTTCTTCTTCTTCTTCTTCTTCTTCTTCTTCTTCTTCTTCTTCTTCTTCTTCCTTCTCCTCTTTCCTTCTTGCTTTCCTTCTTTCTTTCCTTTTTTTTCTTTTTTAGAGATCTGAACCCTCAAAAATCATCTCCCAAAGGCCATCTTCTAAGAAAGCAAACAGAATGATAAGCAATTGTATTTTGAAGTTCCCTTCAAATGCTGCAATTCTATGATCTATGAAAATGAGTTTATTATAGATTATATTGTCAGTGTGAGAGGTAGTTCAGTAGAGTATGATACCTTGCACATAATAGATGATTAAAAAAAATGCTTACCTTCAGCATTAGAAGTAATACTAAGTATACTAAGACAGAAGAGCAATAAGGGCTAGGCAATTGGGATTAAGAGACTTTCCCAGGGTCACACAACTAGGAAGTGTCTAAAACCAGATTTGAACTTGGATTGTTCCAATTCAAGGCCTGGCACTCTATCTACTGTGCTAACTACCTGGCCCTCATAGGATAGATTCTTTATAAGTTTTAGATGATTTAAATAAATTTTAAATACTTTTAACAATATGTTTTTCATGTTTTTGTTTTTATGATTTAGTGTTGGTAATATCAAGGAACTGAGACTAAGTACTCTGACATGGGTTCAACATCAGTTACTCCTATCAGAAAACTTATTGTTCCCTAAAATATTATGATGCTGTTTTCAATAATAAAGTGTGTTTCAATAAAAGCAGGGGCTATATCTAACTGGAAAATCTTTGACCCTTTGGTTTTTGGGTTGAGAGAGAGAAAGTTATACCAACCCCAAACATAGATCAGAGTCTTTATTCTAGGATAGAACAGAGTACTCTATTAGGAGCTAGGAGACCCATCCTGATTAGCTGTGAGACTTTGGGCATCACATAACCTCCCTGAGCACATTTCCTCATCTTTAAATCGAAGGGACTAGGCTAGATTATAGTCAGTGATTTTTAAGGTCTCTTCCAGCTTTAAACTTCTAGGATTCTATGACTCAGAGCAGCACTGGGTCACGGTTTGCTAATAAGTTATTTATAGGGAGGGCAAGGAGAGATCCAGCTGCCAACTTAAAGATCCCTAATGGAAACGAATAGAATACAAGAAGACAATAGCCATACATCATTCATGAAAACATCCTGGTAGATGGAAAAATTAGTCTGCAGAAAGGAGGCCAGGAAGACTTGATAGAATCAGAACTGAAAGGGACTTTAGAGATCATCTAGTCCAACCATCTCATTTTAAAAAGCTAATTGATCAAGATCACTTATTTTCCATATTCAACAGCATAGCTGGGATTGGAATGGATCCCAAGTATCCAGAATTATTTATTGTTGTTCAGTTGTGTCCCATTCTTCTTGTTGTTGTTATAAGCATTTATTAAAAGTAATATTCAATTTTAAAAAAGGTAACTATACATATAGATATTTGCATATTCATAGATAATCTTGTTTTCTTGAAAATGTGAATTGTTTTATTTTTGGTATTTAAGAATAAAAAATACTTTATAAATGAATGGGGCAGTTGATGAAACAATCTGAAACATCCAAAAAAATGAAATAATTCCAAAGTGTCCCCTTACAGAATCCTCCTGATTGTTGCATCCAAGGTGCTCTCCTCATAGTCTCAACTTTGTCTTTTAGTGATCTATGGTTAAGCAAAATGGACTTTGGAACTTTCTCTGAATAGTTTCTGAACTATCCTACTTATGTGACTTTCCTCAGATTATTTATTCCTTACTGCCTGGAATGCCACCCATTACATGTCAGTTGAAATTCTATTGACCTTTAAAGGTCCAGCTCTGATGCAGTTGTGTCCCATTTCTTCATGAGATACTGAATGGGGTTTGTCATTTCCTTGGCAAAGATACTGGATAGGGTTTGTCATTTCCTTCTCCAGCTCATTTGACAGATGCAGAAACTGAGGCAAAGAAGAGCTAAGTGATATGAGAAAGAATGCTATTCATATCAAGAGAAAGAACTATGGGAGTAGAAATGCAGAAGGAAAACATCTGATTTATCACTTATTTATACGTGTATAGGTTATGGGATTTTGGCTTTTAAAAGATTACTCTATTATAAAAATGAATAATGTGGAAATAGGTATTGAGTGATAATACATGTATAACCCAGTGGAATTGCTTGTTGGCTCTGGGGAGGGAAAGAATATTAATCATGTAACCATAGAAAAAAAGTTAAAAAAAAATTTAAAAAAAAAAGAGAGAGAGAGAGAAAGAGCTAAGTGACTTACCCAAGATCACATAGCTACTAAATGTCTGAAGCTGGATATGAACTCAGGTCTTCCTGTCTCCAGGACACAGTATTTCATCCCCAGCAAGGTGCTGCCCTCTCCAGACTTCTATTCCTACATCATTGATTATATCCACCAGTGTCCTACAGTTTTTCCCTTTTTTTTAAGCTCACCCTGCCAAATTCAGTGTTTTTGTACTCTAATTCCACTTGTTTGACACACTGCAGTTTAAACAAACCCAACTTGCTCTCAGAGTTGCAGGGGTCAGATGTGCCGGTCGTGTTCATGAAGCAGTCATTCAGTGTGTGACCCCGAGTGAGTCACTTGACCCTCCGTGCCTAGCCCTTACCGCTCTTCTGCTGCAGGACCGATGCGCAGTACTGACTCCGAGCTGGATAGGAAGGTGTAAAAAGGACAAGCCCCCCAGCCGGGCTTTCCCGAAGGATGCTCTCCAGGGAAGCCAGGCCACACGAAGCACCCGTCCAGACCGTGTAATGCCCCCTTAGGAGCCAGGCGCTGAGGCAGCCTTCCCCAGGCTTGTCCGGTGCTCTAGGATGGGGCGAGGGAGTGCCAGGAAACCCCTGACAAGATACTGTGGTCCACCATTGAAGAGGAATTGGCAGAACCACTCTCTTGAGACTCAGAAAATGCAACACTAGATTCGTAGAGCAGTGATTCACGACACTAAAGAGTGCCTGGGAAAATTGTAACTTGAACAAAAATGTCATAGAGATGAATGAGGGAGAGCCAAAGTAACAGAAGGCAGGATAGACTTGGGTGTCTTAAGGAGGAAAGAGACTCCACGTAGCATACTGTTTGGGGTCGGGAAGACAGGTTCAAATCCTCCCTCAGACGCATACTCGCTGTGCTGGCCTTGGGCCAGTCACTTAATGCCCTCAGTTTCCCCATCTATAAAATAAGGGGATTCAGACTCAACCCTTCCTGCCGGGGTGCATCCAATAAACAGGTAGCAGGACCAGATTCATCCACATCTTCACAGGCACAAATGATCACGACTGTGTGTGCTACTCAGCACGAAATAGCCAACCACTCCCTTCAATTTCTAAAATCCAGAAACCATCTACTTTTATAGCATTTATCTGGATTAATTGAGGTGGAAGCAGTTTTCCAGGCACACACACACACACACACACACACACACACACACACACACTCTTAAAATGACTAAGACTGACTCCTGGAACACTCTACCTGCTCCCCCACCCCCTGTGAATGCAGGGAAAGGTGCCACGAAGGAAGCTGGTCGCTTCATCGCCCACACTTTGCCTTATAGATTCTTCACTGGGTATCACTTAATTAGATAGAAAATAGGAGCGACGAGCTATCATTACTCTAACACTCTCTCAGCAATGATTAGGTGTCGCGGAGTTCGTTCTCTACTCATTTTAATCTATCTTCTCAGGCGCGGTGATAAGAACCACTTATTGGATTGACTGAGCTTGACCAAAATCAATATATACACCAGGCTTCTAAATTACTCAGGGGTTTGACACGGGCAGGACAGACAGCACACACATCTCTTGTCAATTTGCCACTCTTCTCCAAATCATCAATTTTACATCTGTCATCATCCGCATAGATGATTAGGAGATAAATAACAAACCACCCTTCACCTGCTGAATGACTCCAGGAGTCAGCCTGGTGTAGGAGGAAGTATGCTGTGTGGCAGAGTCTGGGTTTGTATTCAGGCTCTGCTACTTCATCTTCGTGAGGGCTTTGACAACTGGAAAGAAGGAAAAAAGGGAGGAAGGAAAGGAAGAAAGGGGCAAAAGCTGCTCCCCACTAATGTTAACTCTCCTGATGGAGAGCTTATGGTTTCAAGGTGCAGAATAAGACATATGGAGATGGGTGATGTGGTAGGAATTTATTTTGTGTGGCTGTGCATATTTTTTAAAAGGCTTTGGTTTTTCTTTTTTTTCCAGTTAATAATGGGAAAGTGGGAGGGAGAGAAAAAAATTTCTTGTTAATTGAAAAAAAAGAATAGAAAAGAAAATACCCTGTCAAGGAACTGTAGAACATGTGTAATGTTTTAGCATCACTTTTCTCTACCAGCACATTTTTCTGAAGCCTTTATTGCCAACAGGGAGGTTTGGAGCAGACATGTTTAACTTTTGGCAGAACTTTTTGCTCAATTAGTCCATGCCTACTTTCTTTCCCTCTCCTAGGAAGAGGTTTAGGGGGCAGGAGAGTGAGACACAGAAAAAGAAAACTGGCCTAGTGGAAGAAGAATGGGAATGAGTATGTTAGGATTACAAGTAAGCATCAGGAAGCTGGGGAGAAACAGTTTGGAAAGTGTTTAGCATAGAGTATACAAAAGATCTGAAGTTGGGAGAGACCCCAAAGACTATCTAGCCCATTCCGCTTTTTTTTTTTTTTTTTTTTTTTTTTTTTTACAGATAAGAAAACTGAGGAATAATGAGGTTAAAGTGATTTGCCCAAGCTTTAAAGGTGGGGTTTGAATGTATATTCTCTGATTCTAGAGCAGCTGTTTTTTCCTTACTTTGGCAAGCCTATTAAATGCTTTTATTGATTTTTTAAAAAAGAGGATGGAGAAAGGAAAAAAGGGAACTGAAGCAACTTCTCCAGTGGCGTTATATCCATTATTCTGAAACTACCAATTGCTTTTTATCATCAGAGTATGTCAAGTGCTTTCCTGAAAAACAGCTAAATCAAGCTTACTTTATAAATGTTTTAGAATGTGAAGAAGACTGAGAAGCCAAAAAAAGTGGGGGGGACCCATCTTCTTCTCCATCTGAGTTGTAGCCAGACATCTGGGAAGTTGGGTTGAGGCTGTTCCCAGGGGGCCTCTCCAGGCAGAGCTGTATTTTGGATAACAGAATTTTTAATAAAACCCAATATTGCCAGAACTTAGGACCATCTTTCTGAGATTCCATTTGTGTCAATATTTGTACCATTCAAGGGAAATATGCTCAGTGATTCAGGCTTATTCTCCTCAGAATCTGAGCTACTTATTTGTTGTGCTTCCTCATTTTCAGGCAGGCAGGGAGGATCGTTCTGTATCCTCAGGGTACTTTTCTGGGTTCACATATCTAGTTCTGAAAGGGAGTTTTCGAGTTCTTTTTTTACAAACTCTCTTATTTTACAAATGAGGACATGGAGGCTCAGAAAGATCCATTAGTTGTTCAAGGTCACACATGTAGTATTAAGATTCAAACCCTCATCCTTTGTGAAAAAGGTGGAATTTGAACCCCTTCCTCCTTGGTGCCAGAGGTGGGGTGGAACTCTCATCCTTTGACTCTAGAGAAGGATGTTCACTTCAACTCACCATGCTGCCTCTCTTGGTAGGTCAAAAGACTTTCCACTTGGATTGGTTTGTGTATGGGGGGAAGCTTTAACTAACAGAATTAGCCAGGAATATCCTGATTTTTTTTTAAAAAGGGACTAACTAAAGGGTTATCAGGAAGTTAGGGTGTTAAAAGTATAGAAAGTATATAAAATAGGATGTTAAAAATTATAATAGCATATAAGATAATTCTGTTTTTCCAAAGAGGCCACAAACAAGACATTGCCCAGCCAAGAGCAAATCTCTCTTTAATACTCACCACCATAAGACTCTTAAAAAGGCTCACAGAACCTGTGTTTAGTCAATAACTGTGTGTTCCCTGTCCATAAAACTGCTCAATGTGACATGTCGAAAACATCCTCTGCTTTGAGTGACTCCAGGATAATTAAGTCTCAACATAATGGTAAATGCTGGGCAGTTTTTTTTTTTTCCCATGACCAAAGTTGCTGTGTCTCATAATCACATTCTATTTTTTTATTTAGTTTCTGCCTTTTAGTGTTTCACAATAAAGAAACACAAACAGGGGATGAAATCTCTTAACTGTTTTCTCCATATATGGTGAGGTCTGAGAGTGTAGATTAAGGCTCACTAAGCAGATGGAAGGACTAGAGATCATAATTCGCTGTTTGAGGACGGAAAGGTCATGGTCAGTTCTCTACCCAGAAGAAAATATTTGGATGTGACTTAAAAAAAAGTCATTCTCATATTGCTTTCACAGTGGCGCCAAGTGGTGCCATTACTTTAGAGCCTCCTTTCTTATAGAGAGATTCTATGACACCCATTGAGATGGCTTCACCTATAGGGACGTTCTCAGTTGGAGTTGTCTGGCAGTGCTTCCTATATAGTTGCTTTTTAAAGTATTTAATAAAGATGGTTTTTTTGGAAAAAACCTTTTCCACAAGTAGACAGACTGTTAATAGGATATTTTCACTTTAATTACAGAAATAAGGCCTGAAGATCCCTGTGCCTCCATTAGCTTCTACCATAAACAGCATCCCTTAGCAAATGATTCCTGTTAAAATTTTTATATTTGAGCATAGTTTAGCATATCTACTTATTTGGTAAATTAATAGTTTGGTCGTGATAGGAATAGATCTTTTGTATGCTGTAGGAAAATATAAGTAATGGGATCACCAGGGATATTAAAAATCAACTATGGGGTTTGTGGGAACACTCTCTGGGATGTAAGAGAGACTAAAACTGGACACTGAAGTCTTGTACAGCTACACCACTCCCAACTGAAAAATAACAGCCAACTGTCACTGGCCAGAGGCCTTGAATTAACTGACAAGGTAACAAGGTGAAATTGGGTTGTAATTAGAAGCAACTAAAAGGAGGGATAGGGATGACTACTCTAAAATCTTAACACCTAATAACAAAACCCAAAGGGACAGGGAAGGACTTATTCACTACACTAATCTAAGCTATCTAACTAACAGGGCCCAAGGAGCTATACTGGAGTCTCTGGGTTTCTGCCTCAAACCTGGAACCTGCCAGGCTTGAGTACAGCTAGAGTTTGTGGCTTTGGGATTCTCACTGCAATCCACTGATGATCTCTGGATGCCAGGAGCTACAGTTGTCTCAGGAACTAAGCAGTAAGGGGTTTGCTTGAAGCACTGTCCTCTTCTCTTGTTCTTTCCTTAAATGCCACACCACACAGGATCCAGGGGAAAACAGGATGCAAGGTGTCCTTTGCTCTGAGGTCTCCCAGGCTGGCAACAGTTTTTGCCTACCCCTCATGGAGTCCACACACAGAACACACATAGACTTCCTCCTCCTTCATTCCAACCTGGAATTCCCAGCTCCAGCTCCTTCCTGCTAGGTACTTCCTAATCAATATATAATCAATACCTAATAACTAGCTAATCTAATCTTACTCATAACAATGCCTTATGCTCTGTAATTCCTGGTCAGTACACAGGATTCATACATTGCAAGCATGATTATTCCTGCCAATCAAATGTCTTTTAGAGCATGGGTTCTTAATAAGAGGTCGGTGGACTTAAAAAAAAATACACACACTTTAAAAAAGGTTTACATATATTAAAATATAATTGATATATTGATATTAATATATATTAAATATCATTATATTTGGTTCTCATTATATTCTATTTAATGCACTTAAAAACATTTTTTTAAAAACCTTTACCTTCCATTTTAGAGTCAATACTATGTATTGGTTCCAAGGCAGAAGAGCAGTGTGGGCTAGGCAATGGGGGTTAAGTGACTTGCCCAGGGATACACAGATAGGAAGTGTCACACCAGGTTTGAACCCAGAACCTCCCATCTCTAGGCCTGGCTCTCAATCTACTGAGCCACCCGCTGTTCCCCTAAAAACAATTTTCTGAGAAGGGATGCACATTGTTGTTCAGTTTTTGGTCATGTCTGATTCTTAATGATCCAATTTGGGGTTTTCTTGGCAAAGATATTAAGAGTTATTTGCTATTTTCTTCTCTATCTCATTTTACCAATGAGGAAACTGAGGTTAACAGGTTAAGTGATTTGCCTAGAGTCAAACAGCTAATAAGTATCTGAAGTGAGATTTGAACTTAGGTCTTCCTGACTCCATGCTAGGCACTTTATCTAGTACATCATGTAGGGATCCCTAGGCTTTATTAAATTGAGGAGACAAATGATATAAAAAAAGATGAAAACCCCCCTGCCTGGTGGGTGTGTGTGTGTGTATGTTTTGCCACATGATGCCTTCTCAAATAGGAGAAGAGAAGAGAGGGAGGGAGTTGATTGGGTATTTTAATATAGCAAGTAAATATATATAAAAAGAATGCCTACCTCCTTTAGAGTTTATGAACTATTAGAATAAGCCCCAGGATTTCCTAAAGGGCTCCCTGAATATGAATGAGGAAGAGGAGGTACAAACTTTACTAGCTTCAGATCCTCGAAGATTAGTAAGTATGAACTCCTTGGTGCCTCTCAAAGGAGTGCATAGGGAAAAACATGAAAATTCGAAAAGAATAAGGAAAACAATTTCTACCTTGGAATCTATAATGGTGTCTTTGAAGTCTCAGCTGTCCAGAACGTGATAAAATAAAAGACAAAAAAGGGCTTATCTTGTGAAGCTAAAAGCAATGCTGTGATTAGCTCTAATCATGCTACTCTTAGAAATTTTGTGTCTTACTGAAATTCTTTGATTTTGAAAGACTGAATAAAAATAAAAGTCACTATAAATGTCCAAAGGCCAGAAATATGCACAATATCAGAGAAAAGAAGAACAAAGATAAATTCTAATGAGGGGGGGATTTAGGACCTTCTTTCCTCCCCTCTCCCCGCCTTGGCATAGTTGGAAACTTTCTGGGAATATATCTCTTCCTTCTCCTCCCATTCCTTTTTTTCTTTTATGCAGAACTCAGTGTATCCTTCTAATCATCCATATTAATGGTAAACGGGTAATTCTGGCGATAAATTGCATATATTTTCATCTCTAAATGAAACCAAAGCAAGGCTTTTGTGAGCTATATTTTACAAAGCAACAAATGCCCACAGCTGGCTTTCATTCATTACCCTTGTTACCACTCTCCTCCTTGGAGTCCAAATGTTGGCTGAAACGCAAAGCCGCTCAGACCACCCACTGGCTGAAGAACTCCCAGCCATTAGCTAAGCCCTCACCTTAACCTTGGGTCTAGAAAGCAAATGTGATGGATGATGTTAAAAGCAGTTACACTGACACCAGATTCTTAAATATTTTTTTTCCCCCCACAGGAACACAGGGATAAAGGAAAATTATTGTGTAAAGTATCCTCTCTTTTACTGAGAGTGGTTGAGGAATGGGGTGTTGTGCTTAATCAAATCATCTGTTTAGTAGATAATTAGCCCAACAGGCTAGGCTACCTGGCTTGGAATCAGAAAGACTCATCTTCCTGAATTCAAATCTGTCCCCAGACACTTACTAGTTATGTGACCCTGGGAAAGTCACTTACACCTCTCTGCCTTAGTTTCCTTATCTGTAAAATGAGCTAGAAAAGTAAATGGCAGACTTACTTCAATATCTTTGCCACAAAAAACTCAAATGTGGTCAGGAAGAGTCAGACACAACTGAAAAAACTGAAGAACAAAGCCTAACGAAGCATCAGTCCTGTAGTCCTAATCCAGAAAGGCTCCAAGTACAAACTAGAGAACAGTCTGCATGGTTTTGCCAAGGATCAGGCTTAATAGGTCCTAGGAAACTCATTCTTTGTATGGTTGGATGATCGTACAAGTCAAGACATCACTCCATGATGCCATTGGTCCTCTTAGAAAGTGAAGGAAGAGCAACAACAACATGATAGATTTAGAGCTAGAAGGATCCTACAGGTTGTCTTTTCCCACACTTTCTTTTTACAAATATGGAAACTAAGGTTCATAATTTAAGTGACTTGCCTAAACTTGCTATGTCACAAATGGTAAAGCCCAGTTCATCTGGCTCCAATTCTGATATTCTTTTTACTGTATGCCTCTGCTTGGCTGTAAGTTGACTGAATTTTTTCACCATAATAGCTCTCAGAGGAACAGCTAAGTGGCTCAGAGAAGAGAGAGCCAGGCATGGAGACAGGAGATCTTGGGTTCAAATGTGGCCTTCGATACTTTCTAGCTGTGTGACCCTGGACAAGTCACTTAACCCAAATTGTTTAGCCCTTAAAGCTCTTCTGCTTTGAAACTAACACATAGTATTGATTCTAAGACGTAAGGGAAGGGTTTAAAACAACACTTCAGAAAACAGCTACTAGATCACTGAGAGAATGTCTTCCATGAATAAAATGACAGTCCCATGAAATATCGATGAAGAATATTATCGCATATATCACATATACATTACCAATGAAGAAGTAATTATTATGATAAATATTACATTTCTACTTATTACATTAATATTACTTTTCTACTCACATAGTTTAATCCTTTGGTTAAAATTTTCAATAGGTATATTTTTTTTTTTCATGCCTCAAGGTCTTCGTTGTGGATGTGAATTTTTATAGTATCATGGATATATGAATATTCTAATTAATAGCGATTCCTCATTAGTAAGATGATAAATGAGAGTTTGATATTTTATGAATTAAATCATTGATAACTGTCATTGAACTGTATGCATAGGCTACTTGATTGTTGAAGGGTTGGGAAATTTGAAATAAACTAGAAGCCATAGATAGCTTATGAGATGACCGAGGTTGAGTGTCCCTCCAACATTCTACACTGGCCCCTCTTCTCTTTTTCCCTCTATACTATCTTGCTTGGTAATCTCATTAGTTCTCATGGCTTTGCTTATTATTTCCATTTAGAGGACCCTCAAATCTAATCCCAACTCATTCTATTTCTCCTTCCAGTTATACCTTGCCTCTTGCTCTTCAGGGTACTGCCATATTCATAGTCACCAGGTCCCTCAGACTTGGGGTAATTCTTGATTTCTAATATCTGGCATTGTCATATCTTATCATTTCTACCTTCCTATCATCTCTCATATGTGCTTTCTTCTCTCCTCTGACACTTCCACCTAATATAAGTCCTCATCACGTCATGCTTGGACTTTTGTAGTCTTCTACTTGGTATCCCGGTTTCAAGTGTTTTCCCACTAACCCATCTTGTATGAAGCTGTCAAAATGTTTTTCCTCAAGCATAAGCCTGCCATCTCAATACCTGATACTCCAATAGCTCCCTTATTACCTCTAGGATCAAATGACAAAATCCTGTGTTTGCTTTTTAAAGCCCTTTGCAGAAGCCTCGGCCTATCTTTCCAGTCATTCTACACTTTTTTACAGTCAAGCAAAGCTGGCCTTCTTGCTGTTCATCACCTAGGGTTTCTTTCCCCTTTGCCTTTTCACTAGATTGCCCCCATATCAGGAATTGTGTCTCTCTCCCTACTTCCACACCTTATCTCCCCTGACTGCTTTTAATATTCAGATCCCATCTTCTGAAAGAGGTGTTTTCTAATTCTCTTCCCACTCCCCACTTCCAATGTTGATGTCTTCCCTCTGCTACCACCTTCCATTTACCTTGAATGTATCCTATATACAGGTAATTGTTGCATATTGTCCCCTCTAATAGAATAAGAGCCCCCCTGAGGGCAGATTTTGCTTCTCTTTGTATCCCCAGAGCTTAGCAGTGTGCCTGACACATTGTAAGCACCTAATAAATCATTGGCAGACTTCTATAGATTGTTAACAAGTACACATGCAACCACATTTTGATAGGAATCAAACATCATAGATAAACAATGATCATTATCAATTATTGACAAATACAACAAATGCTCTTCAGTGCTTGTTTGGCAACTTATTGACTATAGTTGGGAGAGAGAAGAGTCAAAAGATGACTGAGATTTGAGCCTGAGAAATTTGAAAGTTGAATGGTACCACCAACATAAGTAGGGAATTTGTGATATTTGGTGGGGTAAGATGAGTTCAAATTTAAACTTGTAGAGCTTGAAGCATTAGAAGGTCATCTCTGTAGATTTGTCTAACAAGCAATTAAAGGTGTGCGACTAACATCCAGGTGAAGGTTGGAAGTAGGAATATAGGTTGAGGAGTTATCAGTTATATAATATGATATCAGAGATCACCGAGCATGAAAATGGAGGGAGAGAGACCAAGAGGAATAAGAGTGGAACCCGGGGCAATTTAGGGATAGAAGGAAGAACAAACACCAAAAAGAGCAGTCTAAAATACTGATGGAACATCAGGAAGAAGAAACCATCCAAAGAGAAAGTATCCTAAATAAGGGACTAACGATGTCATATATGGCAAAGTCAAGTAAAAAGAGGACAGAGAAAGGCGATTGAATCTGGTAACCAAGGAGTCCTTGATCCTGAAAAGAGTGGTTTCCATCATGTTTTGCAACCTGGCTTTTACTCTGAATAAGTGCTTCTTAACAAGAAGATTATTTTTATTGGCTAAGGCAGCTTCTGGGCTCTTTCATTCCCCTTATGGCAGGATAGCTATTCTGAATTGGTTAAACTCTAGGAAATAAGAGTGTCACATATCATTTTCTCCTCTCCTCCCTTCCCCTCCCCTCTCCTACCATCCCTTTTCCTCTCCTCTTTCCTAAAAGCTTCTTTAAACAAATTGTTTTGGGGCTGCAGCAATCTTTCCCATAACCTCCTCATCTTTATATTATCTGATTTTTGTTTGTGTTTACTTTGACCTTTGGCACCACCAACTGATGATGTGACAACATGTAACCAACTGACTCTCCATGTTAATCAGTTGCTGTATGTTGTGATGTAGTCACCATTAGTTAAAGAAAATTTATGTTTGATGATCACAGTCAGAATCTGAGTTACTTTGGTATCACCAAACATAGGATTTGAGTCCCAAAAGAGCCACGGTTCAAATAACGTCTAGGGTAGTAGTGTCAAACTCAAATAGAAACAGGAACTAATAATTCATAATAAGGATCCATGCTGCCTCTATAATAACTTAGTTTAAAAATATAATGTTGTCTATATTTTGTTATTTTCCCCACTTATGTTTTTTAGGAGGAAGAGAAAAAGGGAAAGAGTAGAAGAAGAGGAGGAAGAGGAGAAGAAAGAGGAAGAGGGGAAGGAGGAGGAGAATATTTCAGTTGTTTTTCAGTTGTGTCTGACTCTTTGTGATCCCATGTGGAATTTTCTTGGCAAAGATACTAGAGTGGTTTGCTATTTCCTTGTTCAGATCATTGTGCAGATGAGGAAACTGAGACAAACAAGGTTGTGGCTTGCCTGGGATCACATAGCTTGTAAGTGTCTGAAACCAGGAGAGTAGGGATACTATACCTACTCTTTGACAAGAGAGAAGGAGAAGAAAATATACGAAACTGTCTAAGACATTAATTTTAATGTCTATTTTTTCAAATCCTTATCTTCTGTCTTAAAATTGGTTCCAAGGCAGAAGAGTGATAAAGGCTAATCAATTGGTGTTAAATGACTTGCCCAGGGTCACCCTGGTAGGAAGTGTCTAAGGACATATTTGAACCCAGGACTTTTCATACGCAGGCCTGGTTTTTTGTCCACTGAGTTATAGAACTGCCCCTTAAACATCTATTATTTTTAAGCTGCTGAAAATTCTGATTTTCCTTACCAGCACAGGCACATGGGTCAAACTGGATCTTTGTGTTCCAGTTGGATTTGGTTTCCTATTGGAAATAATGCCATATAAAGTAATGCATTTGAGGTATGATACTTATGTGATAGAGCTTGCTTTTTTTATAGGATTAGGGTACCCCCAAGAACAGCACGACGTTGTTGTCCAGCTACAGTGTGATACAGAGGGTACTCAAGGAAATCAAGAGATGTACATATGAACATTCAAATGTGGAAACCTTCACCCCTCTAGAATGGAAACAGTCATATTAACACCCCAACTCCATTTCAGTTCAATACATTATGGCCTAAAGCAATGACTTTTTTCTATATTAATTTTGTGATTTCCTAAAGTACTTCAGACTTTATTTTTAATCAATGCCTTTCTTTTCCGCAGAAAATCTCTCCCTCGCTGCCAAAGAATTAACAGGATGCTTTCCAATGAGTCTCTCCACCCTCCCCCATTCAGCCGGTCCAACTCGCAAGCCTCTGTAGATAGTACTTCAATGGAGGATTTCTGGTGTGAAGTTGAAAGTATTAAAGAAAACAGCGAGGGTGGACTGGAAGAACAGACGGTCGCTGAGGTCAAGCCTGCTGACGGTGAGCACCATCCCACTTCGTTTCCTGAGTTATGATTTCAGTGGATATTTTTTATTTCCTCCCCTCTTCTTTTGTGCCTCGCAAACAAACAGCAGAGTAAACCCGGTGAGCCACCGCACCGGTGACGTCAGGTTCATGGAAGTCCTTGCCAATTTCAGGGTAACTTGAACTGAAGGAAGGTCACATTTCTTCCCCCCAACAGAGCACCGGCTGAGCCCTGCTCTGAGGATATTCAGGGAAGGTCAGAGCCATTCATTTGCACTCACATCAGATGGGCTTTTTTCCCTAGGTTAGAGGTTGTAAGGTTAAGAGCCCTGGAGAAAAGGCTGACACAGCCCTCACAGCTGCCCTCTGGGCTAGAAAAGAGCTTGACAGAGGCAGGGGAGAGCCATTATGGAGTGAGTGTCACAGAAAGAGAGCCCACGGAGCAGGGATTGTAGGCTTTCTGTACAGTGGAGAGGGTACGTGGGGCATCCTGGAGATAACTGCAGAGACAGGGTGCCTGGAGGCCAGAGGGTGCGCGAGGACCAGCTCTTAGACTGCCCGCCTTTGTGGTACTGATGCTGATGGAATGATGCCGCTCTAGCCCAGGGGTGATTGGTGCCATTAGATGCAGGTTATCCAAAGCCCTCTCTTCTTGGGTCCTAGGGAAGAGAAAAGAGACTGGGCAGGGAAAATGGAAGGGACCTGTGAGTGTAATTAGTGACATGGTCCAAGTCCTTGTGGAGCAGGCTTGCCACAAGGAGAAACTTGTTAGACTAGGAGAGAGCGTTCTTTCTCCACAGTTCCCCTCCCGCTCAACTCCCACTTCTACCTTGGCCTTTTGGAGTCAGGAGTATCCTGGAGGAAAGTTGGATTTATCCCATGGCTTGTTGAATTCACATAGCTATGATTAGCAGCTATGGGAAAGCAAAGCCATGGAATTGAAAGACAACTCTTTCCTTCTGAATATCGGGTTTCCTAGCTAATAAGGCACATCACGCTTGCCTCTGGTCTCCGTGCCTCCAGTCTTCATGAGGCTCCTTTCTCACAAAGTCACTCAAGCATCAGTCTTGTGTGGTCTGTACCCTTGTTATAATAGGATTAGCATCTTTTTTTAATTTTTTTTTTTAATTCTTGCTTTCTATCTTAGTAACAACTTTAAGACAGAAGGGCAAGGGCTAGGCAATTGGGGTTAAATAACTTGCCAAGGGTCACACAGCTAGGAAGCATCCAAGGCCGGATCAGAACCCATTTCCTTCTGATCCTAGGCCTGGTGCTCCATCTGCTGAGCCACCCAGCTGCCTCTCTAATTGGTACACATTAGCAGAGCCCTGCATTTTTACTCCATCCATAAAATCGCCAATGGCTTAGCATTCTTGTGTTCTGCCTTTTTTTTTTTTTTTAAACCCATATCTTCTGTCTTAGAATCAATACTGTGTTTTGGTTCTAAGGCAGAAGAGCAATAAAGGCTAGGCAATGGGGGTTAAGTGACTTGCCCAGGGTCACACAGCTGGGAAGTGTCTGAGGCCATAATTGAACCTAGGACCTCCCGTTTCTAGGCCTGGCTCTCAATCCGCTAAGCCACCCAGCTGCTCCTGTGATCTGCTGATGAATCCTATTAGTATCCTTGCCTCAACACCCTTATTCTGTCTTGCTTCTCATATCTTTCAGATCAGTTTAATAAATGTGTATGTATAAGTCTATATCTGTATCCATGTTATAGACATGTGTTTCCCCATGCATATATTGTGCACATGTGTGCATATACTACACATGTGCATCCATATTGCATATTTGTGTGCATAGCTATGTAATAGGGTTTCTAGATCTCACATACTTTCTAGATCTCATATGTACTTATATTATCTCATACTTATATTATAGTTGACTTATATACTTTATAGTATGTCTTTCTCTATTGCTAGACCCGTGATTTCATGGGTGTGCAGCAGTCCCCATGGGGTACTCTTCCCTAGCGGGGTAGACAGGAATTGACTGATTGCTGCCCAGTCCTGGTAGGCTTCAGGCATGACCCAGGATGGCCCGTAGGGCAGAAACAGCCATGTGCCCAGGTCTTCCTGGTGCTGAGACTATCAGCACTTTGAGGGCAAGGATGGTCTTTTGCCTCTTTTTGAATCTCTGGCTCTCAGCAGAGTGCTTGGCCCATACTATGTGCTATTTAATAATTGATTATTGATTATTGATACTTTGAACATTATGCTGGAGCAAGCGAGTCAGCTAGTTAGCAAGTTGATCAGAGATGCTATGGAGTTATAGCCTCACTGGATAATAACAGTATCTAGCTAAGATTTATGTGAGATTTTAGGGTTTTCAGAGTGTCCCATGTCTATCTCATTTTCTCTTTTTAACAGCCACATAAAGTATGTACGGGACTAAACCTGTCTTGGGCAGCTAGGGGTCTTGATGGACAGAGGACTGACTCATCTTCCTGAGTTCAAATCCAGTCTCAGATACTTCCTAGCTGTGTAAACCTGGGCAAGTCACTTAACCCTAATTGCCTCGCTTTTACAGCTTTTCTGCTTTGGGACCAATACACAGTATTGAATCTTAAGACAAAAGGGAAGGGTTTAAAAAAAAAAGAAGAAGACAAATATCAGTCTGAAAAATTAATGCTCATCAGCATTTACTTGAAACATTAGAATTATTGCCTTTATCTGTTATTTCATTAAAAAATTAATTCTTCTTCTCTAACGATCAGGTCTTGTCCATGCGGCATCAATCCCAGATCTCAGGCTCCCCTCAGTCCTGGACAACCTTCTTTGACCTGATGAAAAATGGCAGAAGAGATGGGGGTGAGGGGAGGACCTCACTGGCCCCAGGCAAAGGTGTGGGAGGGGCAGAGGCAGGCAGGGAAATATCCAGTGCATGGGTCAGTCTGGCTGCTGTCTGGGCTGACTACGAGCATGAATGTCATGGAAAAATGGTTTGACTCTTCTCAAATCCTCCTGCCCTCAGGGGTTCATTCCTAGGCTGCTCTCCTGATTCCTCTTCTTTTCTAAGAAGCTTTTAGGAGGCTACCACTTTAATAGGCTATCCTACAGGATGATGATTATTCTGAAAATCATTTTATTATCATCAACTTAATAACCATCTCCATGAAAACAAAACAATAAAATCACACTGGAAGCCATAAAATAAAAAAGTTACTCCCCTGGAATTTGGTTGTCTTTTATGAGGAAGAGAAACAGGAGGATCACGCTTTTAAGTGTGGACAAGTCTTCTTTTAATATCCTGTGCCCCTCACTTCTGCTGTGTAATCTCTTTGTAAGACAGGGCTAGTCGATCTTTCATCTTTGTTGTCATTGTTCAGTCGTGTCTGACTCTAAAAAACCCCATTTGGGGTTTTCTTGGCAAAGATACTGTATTGGTTTGCCATTCCCTTCTCTAGCTCATTTGACAGATGAGGAAACTGAGGCCAACAAGGTTCAAAGACTCACTGAGTCACACAAAACCAGTAAGTGTCTGAGGCTAAAATTGAACTTCTGAAGTCCTAAGAATCTTTCCTGACTTCACTGGCACTCCCATCTACCTTGCCACTTAGCCTTTGCATCTTTAGACAGCTTTAAATATTCTTCTAACTTACATCTTAAAGACTGATTTGGCTTAGTCATCTCCATAAAGTTCATCCATATTGCAACTGGGGGAAAAGGAGAATAAAGAATTAGGATGATAAAATAACATGATCCTTGAGTGAAGTTTGAATTTGACTAGCAGAAAGGAGACAGGTGTGTGTGTGTGTGTGTGTGTGTGTGTGTGTGTGTGTGTGTGTGTGTGTGTGTGTGTGTGTGCATGTGTCTGTCTGTGTGTCTGTGTGTGTGTTAAACAAGTCAGAAATGTGGCATAATGGATATAGAATTGGAGCCCAGAAAGCTCCAATTCCACCTCTGACACACAGTGTCACCTTGAACAAATCTCATAACCTCTCAGTTCTTTAGGAAACTCTCTGAGAGTATCAGTTGTGGAGAAAATGACCAACCTCTATGGCTACAGTGAGTTTCCTCACCTGGGAGTTCCCACTAGCATTAAAATCACAGGTGCAGTTCCTATCCCTATTCTTTTCAAGTTCTATACCTAAAACCACATTTTGTAATGCCTTCCACTTAGATAAACAACCTGAGGTATTCTTTCATGAAAAAAAAAACAGAGGAAGACAAAAGCACTTTTGTAAACTTTGTCTCCAGGTATAAAATGCTGCATCAAATCTTAAAGCTTAAAGGAAAACGTCATCCATTCAGGCTGACTTAGTTCAGATATTTGCTATGATTTAAGCAGGGGTGGAGCTGAAGTTTATCTTTGAATTATCTATGAGTTTACAGAGAACTCACAAAGTAAATGGATAGCCCAAATTAGATTTCAAGTGAAATATTTACCTACTTAAGAAAATGCACTTTAGAAGTCTGCAATCACTATGCAAGCATAGACCAGTGCTTCTAGACCAGTGCTACTTCAAACCATTTAAAAAGGTTCTTTATTTTTATGATGGATAAATTTCAACAGATAGGGACATGTTCATTGGCAGTGAACAGAAAAAGAGGAGTGGTGTGTGACAGTGGCATCTCTGCCATACTCTATTTTGTGTGTATCTGTAATATATATATATTCCCTCTATTCTCTCTCCATCTGTCTCTGTCTCTCTTTCTCTCTGTCTTGTCTCTTTGTCTCTTTCTGTCTATCTGTCTCTTCTCTTTCTCTCTGTCTCCCTCTCTCTCCCTATATACAGCATGTCATCATATATATGTAATATATATGATTTAAATATATATACTTATATAAAATGACATGCTACTCTCAACATTGCTTTGCTTGTCCGGGTTCCTTTCTTGAACCACCTTCTGCTCTCTCTTGTGAAAGAATATTTTGTTGTTTTTCTTTTTCTGTTCTCTTTAAAATATTATCTTTGTGAATAAATAAAATATTATCTTTGTGAAATATAATGCTATCATTATGCCTCACTCTCCCCCAATAAACCTTCTCTTTTAGTGAGTACAGTAAAACAAAACAAATTTACACATTGCCCACATTAGAAAAATATCTTTTGTTCTGAAGCCACCTCTGCTAAGAGGCTTGAATCACAGACCATTTTCTGGAGTAGTGGGTGCATTGCATTGATCATAATTCTTAAATCTAACACGATTGTTTTCTTTTCCAGTGCTGGGAAGGAATTATAATACAGAAAGGGTCATATAAATTGTTCCCTGGGTTCTGTTCACTTCTTTCTGCATAGGTTTATACAAGTTTCCTCAGCTGTCTCTGAATCTATCTCTTCTGCTATTTCTTCTGGCACAATAATATTCTATTCTGTTCTTACCATAATTTGCTCAGCCATGATGGGCACTCCCTCAGTTTCCAATTCTTTGATACAACAAAAAGCGTGGCATTAAGTATTTTTATGCATCTAGATGTTGTTTTCCCTTTTCTCTAAGAAGCCTAGTAGAATTTCTAATTGCTCTTACTTGTCCATAAAATAGGATCTTTTTTAGGGAACCCTTAGAATAATTCTAATTCCTGGATATGTGATACATTTTATGTCATTTGACATTTAATTAATCAGAATTCTCTATTACTGCTTATATCTATAGTACAGTGAATGAAAACTAATATTCATTATAATGACCTTGAGGCTCTGTGAATTATCTCGACTGCCTCTTGAATCATCAAAGATTAACTTTTTGTTATGGTATTATGTCTATTTAATGCTAATTCTTTGGGAAAATGTCTCTACCCCAAGAAATGAGGAGCATTATTCCTGACAGAGGTAGGAGATTGTAGGAGTGAACACAGAATAAATGTGGTGTCAGAATCAATTGATATGTGACCTAATTTTGCTGTTTTATTTTTTTTTCCCCTCTTTAAAAAAAAAAATCTTCATCTTAAGGGATGGCTCACTGCAGAAAAGAGGCGGATTGATATATTCAAAGTAAAGGTGATGAAAAATGGGTATCAATAAACATTTTTAGAAGGAGAAGATCTTATTGAATGCCTATAGAGAGTCGTATAGAGAGAGAGCCTATACGGACAGATATAGTTGCACACTGTATCTGTCTGTCTATCCATCCATCTTTTCACCCAGTATATACCTAGACTTAAGAAACAGTATGGCATACTAGATACTGTTGGTTGGTTTTGGAGTCAGGAAGACTTGAGTTCAAGGCCTACTTTTTACCATATACTGGCTTTGTGACTCTGGACAAGAAGACCCTTAACTTCTGAGGGCCACAAGAAATTTCTCTAAGATTATAAAAAGATTACATAATCATAATTCTCTGTTTACATTGGTACAGGAACTTTTCCCATAAATGAAATTATATCAAACCTTAGTTCAAATCCTACCTGCTCATTTCATTCTTTAAAATTTCATTTAGTCTTGCCATGTTTTTAAAAAAGTCACCTGCTCATCATTTTTTACAGCACAGTAGTATTCTATTACAGTCTTACAAAGCAAGAGAATATTACATACAGCAACATAAATATTGTTTGAAGAATGACTTGCGTGTGTCCACCTCCAGAGGAAGAACTGATAAATAGAAACAAGCAAAACATAGTTTTATATATACATTTATCTGTTTGTCAATAATGCCGTCTCTAGTGTGGGGAGGGGAGGGAGAGAGGGAGGGAGACAGATACATAGACAGGGAGAGAGAAAGAGAGAGACAGAGACAGACAGAGATGGAGTAGGAATCAGAAAGACAGACAGAGACACCAAGACAGAAACAGAGGGAAAAAGAGAGGAGGGAGGATAAGGAAAGAGACAGACAGACAGACAGGGAAAGAGCTAAAGAGAGAGAGAAAAGAGAGAGACAGAGGGAAAGAGCTAAAGGGAGAGAAAAAAGAGGTAGAGAGACAGAGAAAGGGGGTGGGGAGAGAGAAAAAAGAGAGAGGGAAAGCTATATCAGAATTTTAAAGTAACAAATGGATTAATTTTTTAAAAACCCAACATAAATCCTACCTGCTAAACGTGCTAGGTACAAGACTATAGCAGAGTGCTTCAAGTTTCAGTTTCTTATTCAGTAAATGGTGATTGGATTGTGAAGCTCAAATGGAAAAGGGGAGGCATAGTTCTTATTCTTTTGGTAAAACTCATTTAATCAGAATATTTGATTCACTTGACCTGACTATACACTAAATAATAATCTACTTACTTGAAAATGCACTAAGTAGGGATCTTTTAATTAACTTTTTACAATATATAAAGACTAGTGAATAAATTCTAACATTCTTGAAATAATTCATCAGAAATAGTAAGCTTTTTCATTTATTTTTGTTTATTGCCATATTGTGTTTTCTAGCTAATCTACTTCATTCCCAATACACCCAGGAACATGATATCTCTTGGTCCAAAGAATGTTTCTAACCCTTCTCTGGTAACCCTTTTGCAGAAGGAGAGCTTGAAGCTGAGTGGTTGCAAGATGTGGGTTTATCAACACTAATCTCAGGAGCTGAAGAGGAAGATGGACAAGCCTTGCTTTCCACCTTGACTCGAACCCAGGCAGCTGCAGTTCAAAAAAGATATAACACCTATACTCAAACCATGAGAAAAAAGAACAAGCATTCAGTCAGGGATGTCCGAGACATCTTTGGAGTTGCCGAGTCTCCGGTAAGTAATGAATATACTCTCTAAAAATGTTGTATTGTTTGTTTTAAATTGAAAGCAAGGACTAGGTAAGGCTAAAATGCATTTTAATTGGAAAGAAAAGGTTAACAAGCATAGTACAATATTTTACAGACTATGACATAAAAATGATAAAACTTTATTCTTCTTTTGTAATCTCTCATCCAAACTCAAATTCACTCCCTCTCTTTCTGAAAGTTGGAGACTTATTTTGGCACTGATGTGAATTTTTGTTGGCATGAAGCACCGAACTATTTACTTACCAATCTAAGCTTTGGGGTGAATCCCTATGATCTTAAGATTAATAGGAGTATATACATGACATTATAGATTTTCTCCTTTTCTCTCC
>NC_058130.1:552589266-552614614 GCF_016433145.1 Gracilinanus agilis
TTTCTTTCTTTCTTTCTTTCTTTCTTTCTTTCTTTCTTTCTTTCTTTCTTTCTTTCTTTCTTTCTTTCTTTCTTTCTTTCTTTCTTTCTTTCTTTTTCCTTCCTTTCTCTCTCTCTCCTCTCTACTTCCCTTCCTCCCTCCCTTGGTCTTAGTATCAATTGTAAAACAGAAGAGTGGCAAGGGCTAGGCAATTGGAGTTAAGTGAAACTGGAGTTTAATGATTTGCCCAGGGTCACTAGCTGGGAATTGTCTGAGATTGGATTTGAACCCAGGTCCTCCCAACTTAAGTCTTCACACCCTACATTATATGCTACCTAGCTACTCTTGACCTTTATATTTCTTATTAAAGCAAATCATGTCAAAGAAAGAGACTCAGAATTTTTAATCAAATATTATACTGATAAATGAATGTTCTAAAAAGACAGATCAGTAAGCTGAGGCTATGAAAAGTTATGTGGCTTACATATGGGCCATACAGGTAGTAAATATAAAGCAGGATTCTAGTTCAAGTCTTTCTGATTCCAAATCTAACACTCTGCTTCTTAGGAAAACATCACCACTTTCTTTCTTGTCATAAGATTTTTCCAAGAAAGAATATCTTAATTATGATTAATTTTATTTGAACCTTTTTGATCCATGTCACAAGAATTACAGACTCTTTGGCATTTAAATGAGCAATGAATGACTAGCCCATAATAATACACAAAAATGTGCAGATATAGGTTAGAATTAGGTCTTGCTCCCAAATTTAGCTCACAAGAATTCAAAGTCTACTGAATACCCTAATCTCTTACCAGTACACTTTATTTATTTTGAAAGTTTTCTAAGGTTTTATATGTAATTAGGTCATACTTAGAAATACTTATTCCATCAGTTAGATATCTGGTAAAAAGGGGTAAATTTTTGGCAAACCCAATTATCAATTAGTACATATGTCCATATTTAATTTCTATTGTCACATGTCTATTTTTATGCATAACTCATATAATCATATCAAGGAGGGGGCAATGAGGGTCTGTACTTTGGTGGGACTATTGGGAGGAGAGATGAAAGGATAGATTTCTAGAGTGCTACAAAGAAGAATGAGTAGGATGTTCTACTAAGTCATTGCATATTAAATCAAGAGGGAGGGGGAAAAAAGAGTCTTAAGATAAACCCAAGGTTAGGAACATGGAAGATCCTAGGCAATGTTGTGACCACAGATAGAAATAACGAAGTTTGAAGAATGATCAGATTTGGAAAATTAGGAATTTTGCTTTGGACATAATACTACTTGGTGTGAAGGTGGAACATCCTGGAGATATCTTCATGACAGCAATAGTAGTAGTTATTTTTGTTTGGTATAATAATTAGAATAATGGCCAGTATTTATATTGTTTTTAAGGTCTGCAGAGTTTCCATTCGAGATGAATAGAGTAAACTCTTCATGAAACCCAACCCACACAGTACTTCTCTTCCTCCTTTCTCTTTCTATTATTTTCCTTCTCCTCCTCCCTTAATAAAAGACTGATGTTCCTAAGTTTTCTCCTTCCTTCTTTGAGTTGAGAATATAGCCCTTTCTCAGTTCTTCTCCATTCCTCATTCTCATGTAGATTCCATAGATGCCATTGGTGAATAGTTAAGACAACAGAAATTTAAGTGAGATTAATTTACATCTTATAGAAAACTCCACACTCAGCATTTCAGTTTAATGGCTTCTGGTTCCTTACTAATAAATCAACTTAGTTTGCTTCTTCAAAGTCTTTTTATTTAGAGTTTTCTAAAAAAAAAAAATAACTTCAAATAAAATGAGAATTTCCATATGCATAATTAGGAAGAAAAAGGATTGTACTCAAAACTGTAATCTCTATTGGGTATAGCTTTTATTTTATATATATATATATAATTCAGCATACTTATAATTTTTAAGCACAATGACATAATAAATTGAATAACTAGGAATTATGCAACCTTGCTTCACCCCTTTGGTAAAGGAAAGTGGAAGTATAAGGATTAAATGAATGAGTGAATAAACAAGCACGCATTATTAAAAGTTTATTATGTGTTGCTCTCTGTGCCAAACAATACAAATAGTATAAATGAGACAGTCCTTTATCTCAATGGGCTCTACATTAGAAGTCGTAGGAGCAGCAGTGGTGTGACTGGTAAAGGTCTTAGTTTACATTGGTAAGTCAGATGACAGTGTGTAAGATACAGAGGCAGGGCAGTTGCTATGATCTGAAGAATGTTGGCAAATAGTAGCAAGAACATTTATAGAATTGGCCTTATGGTCCTTCATTTCACAGGAAGAAATACGTTTGCTAAGTTCTACTTCCACCAAGCCTCTTGAGCAGTCATTCAGCCCAGCTGGGAAATGGAATTGCCCAGTGCCGAGGGAAGAACAAGTGGTACCCACACTGGTCCTGGGTTTTCCTGCCCCTCAGCCATGAGAGGAAAGGGAGACTTGGGTAAAGAGCATCAATTCTGGCTCTAGTAACCTCATCATTTGGCATCTTAGAGAAGTCCAGCTTGCTGAGTAGTCCTTATCAACCTTGTCTGGTAATTTGAGACTTTTTATTCCCTGCTGCAAATACTGTGGAATCTATGGCCATTGTTGATCAATGAATTTTTTTTGTAAGGAGAATTGATATGTGTAAAGGTCTTGAATTAACTACATGCTCAGTAGTATGATATGAAAGCTAAAAAAGTTAGTCCAATGTTAGGTCATGTTATGAATGGCATAGTGGGCAAAACATGGAAAGTGATAGTCCTTAAGACTAAACCTGCAGAATGTTGTTTATTTTTTGGTGCTATATTTTAGGAAAGACATTAGGGGGTGACCAGAATGGTGAAGCAGTGAAAGGCTTTGAAATCATGTCATATGAGGATTTTTTTTTTTTATATAACTGGGGGGGGGGCATATGTTAGCTGTCTTCCAGTGTTTGAGACCCTCGCCTATGGAAAATGGATTAGAGTTGTTCCATATGGCCTCAGAGGGAAAAATGAGGACAGGGTGGAAGTTGGAAAGAAGGGTCATGACTTGATATAAGGGAAACCTTAATAATTAGAGATCTCTAGAAATAAATGTACTTCCTCAGAAAGGAATAGGTAGGTTTTCAGTGAAGATTTTTAAGTCAAGGCAAATGGCTTCTTGTTGGGAATGTTATGGGATATATAGAGTTGGAGGAGATGGCCCCTCTAGTCTTCTTTTAGTCCTGAGATTATTTGACTTTAAGAGTCAGAATAGTATAAAATGAAGCCGGAAAGATAGGGGAATGGCAGATTGTGGACTACCTTGAATGCCACACTAAAGAGTTTGAACTTAACTTGATAAGGCCAAACAAAGGCATTTAAGAATGTTGAGTAAAGAAATAATAATGAGCAAATCTTTATATCAGGAAGATAAATCTGGCAATGGTGTATAGGATGGACTTAAATGGGAATGGAGAAATGGAGAAACGTAGTAGGGGAAGACTTTGTTAGTCTAAGTAAGTGGGTAATAGCTATGGGAATAGAAAGATGTTTTCAGGTGAAATCAATGACTGTAATCCATTTATCAGCATTCTTTGGGTTTAGTCATTCTAGTTACAAATTGACCAGACTGTACCATCATTCATCCCAGATCTCTCCATCTTGTACACAAAGATGTTGTAAAAGTCCTTGTTGAATGCCTTGCTGAATTCCTGATAAACTATGTCCACAGCATTCCTGAGATCTATCAGTCTAGTAAACTCATCAACAAAGTAAATGATGCCATATACCTCAAACACAGATTCTAATGTAGGAGTCTCCTCGCTGCTTTTCCTGCTAGGTTTTTCCCAGCAATATCCCTCATGCATTTTATAATGGAAAGAATACGGTCTTTGAATTTAGAGTAGATTTTGTCCTAAACCCTTCCCCTTTCCACACCCTCCCCCTCAAATTCCTTCTTGGTTCTTTTCATCTTGACTTAATCTAATATCTAGCATAGATGCTGCATGGAAGGAGAGGGTCTTGTAATCAGAAAATAGCATTCTTAGCGTAGGTATGGTTCCTACAAAGAAGAGAAATTGCCTTCTTTTTCATAGATAAGCAACATTTCCCTCTTTTATGTTTCTTTATTTCATTTAGTTCTGTTGTGGCCCTTAAAGAAAACAGATAGCAGAAGGGGGGGGAGCACCATTTTATTAAAAAAAAAAAAAGAGTACTCTGCCCAAAGAGACATCTTTTGAGTGCCTTTTGTAAAAGGAAAACCCATTTTCTAAATACTTTTGAGTCCTGCTGGCTTGGTCCCTCTTATAATAGCTCCCAGCTGTTTACAGCAGTTTTATCTTCTATGAACAATGGCAAGAACACTTTCTGCTTAACCACCCTCAAACCCAATTTGCCTGCAATTCATCCAGAGAATGTGTACTTCTGGTGGGTGGTGGGGAGGGGAGTGAAAGGGAAGTATTCTGGGGAGTTGTTTGAAAAAGTGAAGCTCTGAGACCCTGGACTTGTCCACACATCCCAAAAATGGCCGAACCCTAATCTCTTTATTCCATGCTTGTTTCCTCTGTACTTTGTGGTGACTCTTAAGATTTGTTCAGCTGGCTCTGTCCACTGGCCCTGCGGTCTGTTGCATGTCTTGTATGACTTGTCAAAATGGAAGAGAGGCCTCTACGGGGACACGACTAGCTCCTCCGCCTCATCTTTCTGCTATTCCTATTTCCTCCTCTAACGGAAGTTCCTCTGCTCTGCGTGTCACTGAACAACGGCTGCTATTTTCATCTTTAACGATGCTTCACTGGAGAGCAGAATCCCAGATGCAAAAACGTTTACCAGGCACCCTAGGAAATATTTCTTAGCCAGATTGTGGAGTATTTTGTTCAAGGTAAAGATAAAAAACAGTTAACATTAAAGCAATGGGTTGTTTCAGTTCAGCTTGAGTCATTCTTTCCATGCTCCTTAAAAAACTAAAGTGTTATACCGTCTCCTCATAGATTTCAGAGCAGCATTGTATGTTATTGAGAGAAAAACTGGAAAGAACCTAAATGCTCGAAAATAAATAAGTGGTGGTAGGATAACGTACCACACAAAAAACAATGTGGTGTAGACAGGGCCGGCCTCAACGTGGAGCAGGCCAAGGATCAAGGATGTGTGGCTTTGGGCAAGTTGCTCTAAGATGCAAAAAAGTGTCCATCTGTGTTGGTAAAACAAACTTTTTCAGCAGGCATTCCCTATACTAGTAAAATTATAGGCCTACCCAAAAGAAAATATATCCATCAGTCATTAAGTATTTATTACGGGACTAATATGGGCTTAGTGCTGGAAATAGTCAAAAACAAAATGATCCTCACCCTCAAAGGACTCATCTTTTGTGGGTCAGATAGCATGCATATCTGTTATTGTTGTTGTCGCTCAGTCATGTCTGACTCTTCAGGACCCTGTGGGCCCTTGCACACTGTGCTGCCCGTGAGGTGTTCTTGGCAAGGATACTACACTAGCTTGCTATATCTTTCTCCAGTGGACGAAGAAAATAGGGTTAAGTGACTTGTCCAGGGTCAAACTGCTTATAAGTTTAGCCTGAGGCTAGTTTTGAATTCTTGATTGCAGGCTTAGAGCTCTATCCTCTGAGCCACTTAGTTGTGTCCCAGGCAGAGGATAAATGAGTTTCCCAATGTCACACAGTTGTATTTGAATTCAGATCTTCCTAGGTGGTGCGGTGGATCGGGCTCTGAGCTTGGAATCGGGAAGACTCATCTTCCTGAGCTCAAATCTGACCTCAGATACATACTAGCTATGTGTGACCTTAGGTAAGTCACTAAGCCTTGTTTGCCTCAGATTCCTCATCTATAAAATGAGCTGGAGAAGGAAATGGCAAACCATTTTAGTATCTTTGCTAAGAAAACCCCAAATGGGGTCAGTCAATTGAAACAACTGACAGAACAGATGCAAAAACTTGACTCCCGGCCCAGAAGTCTATCCACTGAACCATCTAGCCATATATCTCAGTTTAGTACAATATTCTTTCTCACATCTCTAGGTGTATAAAAAACACATATAAAATAACCCAGGATGGCACATATGTATGTATGTGTGTGCACATTGTCTTGTGCACTTGTCTACCAACTGGCTGCTTATCTAAAATACTTTTCTTTTACCAGTTGCATGTAATAAATATCCATATCAGTTTTTCAAAGTTATATGATCCAAATTGTTTTCCTTCCCCCTTCCGTAGTTAGCAAGCAATTCAGTCTGGGTTATACATGTATTATCATGCAAAACATATTTGCATGTTGTTCATTTTTATGAGTGACTAATCTTATAAAGCCCAAACCCTAAAACATATACCGAAATAAACAAGTGAAAAATTGTATTTCATCTACATTCTGTCTCCAACAGTTCTTTCTCTAGAGGTGGAGAGCATTCTTTGTCATAAGTCCTTAATCCATCTCTCTTTCCACTGCACCAGTGATTCTCAAAAATAGTGTCCCTCAAGTTTCAAATGTTGGTATATTATTGCAGATTTTAAAAGTGTATAGATAGTTTTGTTCAAAGTAAATTTGGCTTATCTAGCATACATAGTATAATAATAAAAGTATTCACAAAAATAAACAAATCATCTATTATACAGATGCACTAATTTCAAAATATCAGGCCTCCAGCTCCCCAAGAACACATATACACAAAAGGCTGCTTATTGAAGGCTTTCTGTGTATGTACCCATCACCAGAATGATCCTGAGGACTGCCAGAGAGCTACAATCCTTCATGGAAAACTTACCATGGCATGAGCAAATACATAAACAAACAAGCAAATAAATATATAAGAATTACTGTCCTTGACTTCATTTTCATAGCATATGCTTGGCCATATTTATTTCTTTCCATTGGAAGAGCTGCAATGCTGATGGAGCATTAAAGAAGAAACATGGTATCTGACCCATAGTAAGCATTTAATAAATAGCATTGGTTCATTCATTGATGTCAACCCCAACAAGAAGTAGGAAGATCATTGCAGCTCCTTCAAGAAACATCTCATGATCTAAGTAAAACCAGTTATTTCCATTGAGGTTGCTTATATTCCCCCTTTTGTATTTCAGCCATTTGCAGTTATTTTGTAAAAAGAGGGGTACCTGGAGGAGTGATTCATTCCTGCCTTCATATCAGGTCTTTCTGATTGGCCTGTGCTCTTTGACTTGCACTCCTGCTCATCCTTAGGCCCTAGTCAACATACTAAGGTGATCATAGTCACATGCAATTTATGTTATTCCCTTCAGTCCTAACCTTTCTCTGTTCAATACAAATTGGATTTTTTCCTCAGCATGAAGCAATTTCAAGGTCACTGGAATGAAAGCAAATGGAGAGAAAATTAATTTCCATTTTCCTTTGCCTATTAACAACTGCAGCATTTAAGTCTATATTATCCCTTTGTTCAAAATGTGTTACAGACATTATTAACTCATTACTTTTCACAACCACATTTTCTGTCACCCAGATCCAAAACTCATCTCTGATTCCCCTCCTTTATCTCAAATATCAAGTCAGTTATCAAATGTTATTAAGTTTTCATTGATATTTCTCTCATATCCTACCTTCCTTTTCCATTCCCATTGCTGATACCTTAGTTCAAGACCTCATCACTTTGTGCCTATAACAATTTATGCATGCGAATTATGGTGGCAGGTTCCCCGACTATAGTCTCTTCCCTTCCCCTATCACCTCCACTTCTTTGCCAGAGAATATTCTTTTTAAATTCCATCCCTGTGCAGAAATCTCCAAAGGCTTCCTATTTCTGATTCTAACAAGTCTAAATTATTTTGCTTGGCTTTCAAAGCCCTCCATAATTGCTCTAACTCTGTCTATCCAACTTAATTTTCTATTGTTCCTCTACACATTGTCTTCAATTCTGGGCTAAACCAGGTTGATATTAACTGGCAAACCTCAAACCCCTTGGTGCAAAGGAGGATATAGGTCTAGCCCCAGTATGTGAAGACTTCCCCTGGTGGAAGGGGTGGATAAGAACAATTTGTTCCAGTAATCATGAAGGCAGTGGAAGTGGGCATTGTGGAGTACTCAGAGATTGTTCACACATCAAAGATGGCAAAGTCATCTACTGTATCTCGAGCCATCATCAGTCATCTTGTCTTCTGTCTTGCCACTGGACTTTGATGGCTCTGGAAGAGAGAATGAGGTCAACGATTCTGTGTAACTGTCTCACTTTAGTCTGATTTATGAGTCAAAAGTCATCAATAATCCAACAATGTCATTCTGGTCCTCTTTAAGTACAAAAGACAGGAACCAACCAACCAACCAACCTTTACTCCAATAAATTCAGTCTCTAACCACTAAAGCCTCTTCCTATTCTTCTGTTTCGTATGTATGCCACTGACCATGCTCTTAGTCTCAACTGGAAGACCCTCTCCCATCTACTACCAATCCAAAGCCTTTAGACCTAGCTCAAGTCCCATTTCCTTTAGGAAGTCAGGATTCCTTTCTCTAGCCCTTATTAATCATCTTCTCCTACAAAGTCATCAAGCCAGATACTTATTAAACCAATTAGTGCTTTATTACACCATACCTCATACTCCCGTTCCATTTTGTAGTCCCAGTAAAATTTTAAGCTTCTTTTATCAATGTACACAATGTTTAAAACTGTGAAATAGGAAAAATCTGAACTTTGTAATTATAATGACCAAAGTCAACTACTTCTTTTTAGAAGTGGGAGATAGGCTGTCAGACTGAGTTGGTACGTAGTCTCTGTCTTTCTTCCTCTCTCTCTTTCTACTACTCTTCTCTCTTCCTTTCCTTTTATTGGGAATAAATTAAGATTAGACCTAATTTGGGGTTTAACCACACAGAGGTAGTAAAACACAGTCTCTCTTCTTCTTTCTCTTGATCTTCACCACAGATTCTTTCTGACACTCCAACCTGCTTCCTCCTTCAACTGTTACTCTCGGTTTTCCCAGTTTTCCAAAATAGATCCAGAGAACAAGATCTGACAAGCCTTTTAGAGAAAGGCTTTCCCTCCAAGAAAACTTGACAATTGGAAATTCAACTCCTTCAAGCTCCTCAACATTCCCTGTAGGAACTTTGTCCAAGATTTCAAAATTGGTCTCACACTCTCTTCACTCTGTCCTTAGTTTACTAAACCCCAAATTAGGTCTAATCTTAATTTATTCCCAATACCATCCTCCCCCTTTTGAGTATTTGGTACAAAGGATTCCTGGCTGGGTAAGAGAGCAGAGAAGGATGTATTCAGAAGTGATGTTGATATAAATGAGTAAACAAAATAAAAAGCTTTTATTCAATGTTTACTATGTACCAAGTATTATGTTCTTTGCTACATATTTTTGAAAAAATGATACAAGAACTGGACCTGAGATTTCACTACTTTAGGGCCCTCACAATGAGGGAACTCTCAATGCAAAATGTCAATGCAAATCAACAAATTCTCTTAATCTAAAGTTGTTCTTGCCCACAGGGAAGTTCTGTTCTGAGGGGTGTAATAGATGCACTGATAAATAAGTACAAAATACTACAAAGTCATTTCAAGAAGCAGATAGCACTAATGTCTAGGGATATCAGAAAATGTCTTATAGAGGAAGTATAGCTCCTCTGCTATACTTTAAAGGAAGGTTTTCAAAAACTTCAAAAGAAAAGAGGTGGAAGGGGGGATGATATTCCAGACATGGGTTGGCAGCCTGTGCAAAATCTCAAGAGGATGCTGGAATGTCCTATATGTTCATTTTGGAATGGAGAATATGGGAAGGGGACTAATATGAAATAGAAGAAGAAAGGTAGTTCTGGGAGCCATATGTTGGGGGCTCTAAACTCTAGCCTGAAGTTTGTTGTTGTTGTTGTTGTTGTTTTAATTTTCATAGCAATAGGGAGTTGCTGAAGATTTTTTTTAGCTGGAGTATTACAGTCAGATCTGTTTCTAGGAATATAAATTTGGCAGCTATGCAGAAAATAGAATAAAGATAAGAGGATAAGAGCCTGGAAGAACTGGGAGGCTGCTGTAGTAATCCAGTCAATGGGTGATGGAAGATGTAGACATAAAGCCAACAAGACTTTTCAAACAACTGGTTAAGGGTGGATGAGAGAGAAGGAAGGCTCAAGAATGACTTAAGGTTTTAAGCCTTGTTATTTGGGGGAATGGTATTCTGGAAAGAAAGAGAAGTTCAGGAGAGGGACAGGTTGTGGGGTGAAATTTTATGAGTTGCTCTTAGAAAGTATGGTCTACTTTGGGAATATGTTCTGGGATCTCACTCCTTCTACTAACTGAAATTGTATTAAGAAGTTGAAGATATACATTTGTGCAAAAAATATTTATAGCAGCTATTTTTGTGACAGCAAAGGATTGGATGCCAATAATTGGAGAATGGCTGAACAAATTGTTATTTGTGATTATGATGAAATGAGGAACAAGATGGTTTTGCTTTTATTTTTTTTTTAAAAAAAACCTTCCCTTATTATAATATTTTGTATTGGTTCTAAGGCAGAAGAGCAGCTAGGCAGTGGGGGATAAGTGACTTGCCCAGGGTCACACAGCTAGGAAGTGTCTGAGGCCAGATTTGCACCCAGATCTCTCGGCCTGACTCTCTGTCCATATGAGTCACCTAGCTGCCTTCTGAGCAGGATAGATTTCAAAAAACCCAGTTAAGACGTATGTGAATTGGTGCAAAATGAAGTGAGCAGAACCAAGAGAACATTTTACATGGAAATACATAATAGCAGTTTCGGGAATGACTTAGCTACTCTGATCAATACAATGATCCAAGACAATTTCAGAGAACCCATGATGAAAAATGCTGCACATTTCCAGGAAGAGAACAGATGCACTCTCAGAATAAGTTGAAGCATAATTTTTTTACTTTATTTATTTTTGGTTGTGTGTGTGTGTGTGTGTGTGTGTGCGCGCGCGTGTGTGTTTCTGCAACATGACTAATATGGATATAGGTTTTGCATGATTGCCCTGGCTCTCAATCCACTGACCAGCTAGTTGGCCCCTGAAGGTGTGCTTTGTGGAGCTTGCCTCAGGGGTTATAACTCTGCTCATGGTCATTGTTATCTCTAAATGTGATATCTTATTGATTTGTTGGAAAATGTAAGGAAGTCTTTGAACTGCAGTTGCTATATGCTCAGGACTGAGATGCAGGTGGCACCACCAGGACTTTATTTTTTAGAGTAACTTGCATATTATTGATGTAATAAAGGGATACGGACTCATCCATCATTTTCATCTTTCTGCTACGTTGCCAAGCACACATTTCTTAGCTTTGGTGCTTGCTGGAATAAAAGTTGCTATAAGTTGGACTTTTTTTACAGTTGTTTAGAAGTGTTGTGTGTATGTGTAGGTTTTTTTTTTTTTCTCTCCAAGTTTTGAACACACAGTAAATAACATTCAATAAATAGCAGCATTGTGGCAGCTAGAGATAAGGCTTTCAAAAAAAAGGATAAGCGCTATCTTTGAGCATAGTGGAGAAGAAAATGAATCTTGCGGCCAGACACATAGTGGGAAATAAAGGACTGTAGCCTCAAACTTTTTTTTTTTTTAAACCCTTGTACTTCGGTGTATTGTCTCATAGGTGGAAGATTGGTAAGGGTGGGCAATGGGGGTCAAGTGACTTGCCCAGGGTCACACAGCTGGGAAGTGGCTGAGGCCAGGTTTGAACCTAGGACCTCCTGTCTCTAGGCCTGACTCTCACTCCACTGAGCTACCCAGCTGCCCCCCTCAAACTTTTGATATATGTGTAATGTGGAAAAGGCCCCTGGCTAAACAGAAACCTTCCTGGCCATATTTGCACATGTAAAGCATGAGCTCTTCTAGGCAGGTCATTTTAAAGTGGGAAGAAATATTTGTGTCTGTGCTTGCATAATCTATCCTTGTATGTGCAAGGGCAAGTAGGTGATGCAGCAGATAGAGCGCCAGACTGGAAGTCAGGAAGGCCTGAATTCAAACCAGGTCTCAAGCCCTTACTAGCTGAGTGGCCCTGGGCAAGTCATTTAACCCCATTTGCTAATGTTCCTCATCTGTAAAATGAGCTGGAGAAGGAAATGGCAAACCACTCCAGTATCTTTGCCAAAAAAACTCCAAATGGGGTCATGAAGCGTCAGACTTGACTGAAAATGACAAAACAACAATTTGTGTGTATACACAGATTGTTGGTATTCAACACCGTCCAGGCATTAGACTTCTGTGCCAAGACTGCCATCATCCACATTTATCTGACTTCCTTATATTATTCCAGACTTATTCAATTCCCTCTGAGATCTTAAAAGATAAAGCAATTCTGAAAAGCCAAATGCGTAGCTACTTAATAGGCAGCACCTTACAGTCATCTGCACGGAGGTCACTGTTAAAACTGTAATTTAATATAAAATAATGAAATAGAATGTGACTGTATGTCCACTCCAATAGAAAAACCAGGCCTCCACTTTGGGGGGCGGCAGCAGAGTTTGCGGTGTAAGACAAAGACTCTGATGGTCCAGAATAAAAAAGAATTAAAAATAAATAGACAATAAAAGTAAACAGAAGGGCTTATGAGAAAGCATATTCTCACCTCTGGACAGAGAAACGAGGGCCACAAGGTGTGGAGAAGGATACGCCTTTTTGGCAAAGATACTGGGGTGGTTTGTCATTTCCTTCTTCAATGGATTAAGGCAAAGAGAGGTTAACTGACTTGTCCAGGGTCACACAGCCAATAAGTGTCTGAGGCTGGATTTGAACTCAGATATTTTTGAAATTGAATTGAAATCAGTTTTCCTGATTCTAGGCCTAGCAGTCTATCCACTGAGCTATGTAGCTGATACAGTATCGATACATGTGCACATACAAATATACATTCATATATACATACATATATATTTAAAGGTAAACATTTTTATCTAGACTATAATAATAGCTAGCATATATAGAGATTTTTAAAGTCTACAAAATACTCTTTAATTTTTATCCCATATAATCCTCACAACAACCCTGGGAGGTAGGTATTATGATTATCCCCTTTTTTACAGAAAAGGAAACTGAGGCAGGCAGATTAACTGACTTGCCCAAGGTCAGATAATTAGTAAGCATCTGAGGTGGGATATGAACCCCAATCTTCTTGATTCTTAGTCTAGTTTGCTATCCATTGCACCACCTGGAGAAGTATGATTTCATGGATAATCTTGTTATATTCTGTTATTTGCATGAAAATGCCCTTTTTTGTATTTAAGTTCAGAATATGAAAAATTTTAAAAAGGGAAAAAATATATGCATTTCTCCTTTCTTCCATAGCCTCCATTTGAGCCTGTTCCAGTATCCCTTGTTCCTGCAAATGGTGTACAGGTGTCAGGGAAAAAGCCAGTTTGGAAAGCAGTTAATTGTGAGTAAGCTACCATATAAGCAAACTTCTCTTTTATCCATCTCTTCATTTTTTGGGTGCGATATGATGTTATGTATATACAAAGCCATTAACAATTATGGCTGTTGCTAGAAGACTCCACATGTGAGTATATTAAAAATAAAAACAAATATGATTCCATCTTTTCTCTTTTTCTTTATCGCTTGCCACATTCTTAAGAAATAAAGGAAACTGGGACCAAAAGGCTTTGTCTTATATCAGGCATATGACAGATTTCTTTGATTTAGAGACAAGTATTCAGAATCCTCTTAAAAGTCAAAAGTAATCTGGGAATTGGATGTGAAAGCCGTTTATGGATTATAGACTGAGTTATATGTTACATACTAAAGCTGATACAAAGATAGATTTTTCTTGATAGTTTTCCTCTGTAAGTGAAGTGGCCTCATTATTGAGGAGAAGGTTCTTATAAGGAATATGGCCCTTGTGGTCATTTTTAGTCCAGATATATGTGCTATAGCTAAACAACAGAGACTACCATTTTCTTGCTAAGTTCTAGAAAATGCTGGAAAAAAGATCTTTCATAAGTTATTACACTTTGCTTCTTTATTTGTTGCCACACCATTATTAAATTTAGACAATGTGCAAGAAGAGAGATGATTATATATATATTGATGTAGGGCCCCTCTTCCACTAGATTTGCCTTATCCTTAGAAAGTACAGAGAATTTCAAAGTTGAAAGATACCTTAGATGTCATACAGTCCAATTCACACCTCACAAGATTCTACTCTGCCATTTACTTGACAAGTGGTCATCCATCCACCAATGGAAGACCTCTAGGAAGAAGGAATCCCTCTTTGGGAAACTGTCAAGGAGTTTCTTCTTATATCCTACTTAAATCTAAACCTTCCTCTCTGGGGTATCCATCCCTTTATTGCTCCTAGTCTTGCCCTCCAGAGACAGAGAGGACAATTCTTAAACCACTTAACTTCGAATGAACAAAGTACTGTTGTGGCTGAGTCATTTCAGTTGTGTCCAAGTCTTCGTGACTCCATTTGGGGGTTTTCTTGGCAAGGATACTGAAGTAGTTTGCCATTTCATTCTCAGCTCATTGTCATAGATGAGGAACCAAGGTAATCAGGACCAAGTGACTTTCCCAGGGTCACAGAGCTAGTCAGTGTCTGTTTGACACAGATTTGAACTCATAAAGATGGGGCTCCTTGACTTCAAACCTGGTCCTCTATCCACTGTACCACCTAGTTGCCCTTATTAATATATTCCTAAATATATATGTATAAACCATACATACAGAATAAAATGAGCAGGTGAAATAGAAATGGATAGTTTGTCTGAGCAATAGCAACACAGTTGACTTTGTGCCCCAAGTTGGGCAACCCCAAATAATTGCAAGAGAGAGGATGAAGTACGGGGTCAGAGAAGGGAACTTAGCTAAGAATCACAGGGATTTTGACTGGCACCAAAAGGTAGCAAAGAAAATATTTATCTGATTATCAGTCCTTCAGTAAGGGAGTAGATATCCATTCTGGGATAAGGAACATGCTTCTTCTCTGGCCTAACTTTGACGATCTAGGCAGGGGTTAGTGACACTTCCTTTGCTTTGAGTCTGATGGCCTTGGTGTTCCTGTGAGCTCTCTAATGGCTCATCGAGCTGGGTGGGTACACAGAATGCTTTAATATAGTACTGGGCATTCAGGAAGGCTTGTCCTTTGACAATTGGCTGGTGATATGTCTGTGTGTCCTTTGTTCACATTTTCAGCCAACAGTTGTCTTGACTGTGGATTAGACAAAGACACTCCATCAGTAGCAGAAGAGTTGTCCTTCGAGGTTTCTTTCTCAGAGTCCATCACAGAGATTCCCAAAGAAAAAGAAGGTCCTAAAACACAAAGGTTTAAAAAAGAAGATTCTTCCTTAACTGTAAGTAACACTTCTCATGCTTATGCTTTTATCCTTTCTCCATACAGCTCACTAGCTGGGACCTCTGACAAGTTGCTTCTTGCCTCTTTACTTCATTTTCATCATCTGCAAAACGATGGAGATGGCCTAGATGACTTTTCAAGTCCTTTCTTTCAATGATTCTAATTTCCTGTTGAATTCCTCAAGAGAAAAGATTAGAATATGTGTGTCTGTGTATGTGTTTAAGAATTTCTTATTCAGAAAGGGGCCATTCTGCTTGGCTTCTCTCAATTTTGTAACTGTTTTCTTTAATATGTGAACCATACTCTTTTTTTTTTTTTTTTTTTTTTTTTTTTTTTTTGGTAATGTAAATAAGAATAATGCACCGATCAGGTCAATAAAATGTTCAGTTGTTTCATAGAAAAACAAGCTTGTCCCCTTTGGAGAAAATAAAAACAGTATATGTTACTATAATACTATTACTCCTTGTTTAGAATTTGTCCAGCCAGTAACTTTACCTAGATAGAAATCTGTCAAGGACCAGGAAGCAAACTAATAAAGGTCTCTGAGCAACCAAAATAGATTCCCCAATATCCATGTTCAGAGGCTTACAGATATCATGTATGAGAAAGCCTCTCAAAGTCCTCACTCAGAATTTATTTACTTATATTTCATGTGCAGTTCTAATAAGCCTGTTTTCTATGTCCTGCATGAAAGAGCTGACATACTCTACTCTATCTAGGATAGATGATTTGAACTCTGCCTTAGGATATTGGAATTTAGAGAGCAAAAATTTTGAATAATGATTTTAAATGATTGTGTGACTTGAAAATTACATTTTAATAGAATGTTTACTCCTGCAGCAATGAAACTAGTCATCAAGAATGCTGTTGTTCATTTCAATTTTGTCGGACTCTTCATGACCCCAGTTAAAGTTTTCTTGGCAAAAATACTGGAGTGGTTTGCAATTTTCTTCTCCAGCTCATTTTACAGATGAGGAAACTGAGGCCAACAGGATTAAGTAACTTGCCCAGGATCACACAGCTCAGAAGTGACTGAAACCAGATTTGAACTCGAGAAAATGAATTTTCCTGACTCTGGGCCCAACACTCTATCCACTATGCTACTTAGTTGTCTCCTAAAGTGTTATATAAATGCTAGCTTTTATCATTATCTATAGTACAGTGTAAAATATTACAATTTAATCTAGAAAACTTTTTTTCTAAAATTTATTTATCCATTTTTAAGGATTTTTCCATGGTTATATGATTCATGTTCTCTCCCTCCCCTCTTCTCACCCCCCTCCTAGAGCTGACAAGCAATTCCACTTAATCCAGAAAACTTAATATTTCTAAAAAAACATAAGGATTATCTCTCAAAGGCCTTTAGAACATGCCTATCTCATATGTCTATTGGGGTGATATGCCATCCAGAATTCTTATGAACAAAATCCCCTTTGCTATTTTAATATAGTGTCAGGAGATTGAGGGACTGTGAATCCACATTCCTCTCTTTACCATAGGGAGAGAATATGCCCTCTGCAGCTCTTGTCGCAGCATTTCTGCCAGGGCATTCAGGGATTCCAGAAGGGAGGATTGCTGCTGGTAGAGCAATATTCTGATAGATGCAGAAACTGGCTATCATTTAGTGTGGACTGGTTGACTAGGGAGAGTTCCTTTCATCATGTGCAGATAGAAGTGAATGAGTTTACTTTTGAGGGAGAGGTAGCTGAGATGCCAACTACATCCTTGGTGTTTGGTCTTGGCTCTTCTTCCCTCGTCTCAGCTCACAAATGGGCTTAGGTACCTCTACCGGTCCAGGTGGAGATTCTTCCTAAAATCACTCAACACACCTCCCAGGATGGGGAACCAAGTGAAGGTATAAAGTCAGATTTGGCCCAACCTTGCCTTGATAGGATTAGCATGATAGAATTATGGGAGCTGAATTGGCTCCTGTTTTTCTACCCCTAGAGAAGCATGTTCCAGGGCTCCGAGTAGAATAACATGTAGAAGCAGGCAGAGAGACACTTTGCTGAAACACCTGCAGTCTCTCCTCTCCTTTAAAGAATGTTTCCATGTTTTCAACATGCCTTTCCAGAAATTCATCGTTCGAAAAAGCAGATTTGGATTAACCGAAGTAGGTGATCTGTCTGTTGAAGACATGAAGAAGATTCGCTATCTCTCTCTCATCGAATTGACAGCCTTTTATGACGCTCTGGGGATTGAACTGAAGCGGGACCGAACAGACAAAGTGAAAGGAAGAGGTAATTGGAGCGATCGGTCCCACTGATTCAAACACGGGCAGCACTGGAATAAGATATTGTTTAACGGGTTATCTTTTCTTTCTTTCCTTCATTTTTTCTTTAACTTTGAAGAAAATGGACTTTTTGGTGTTCCACTTACTGTCCTGTTGGAAAATGATCAAAAGAAATTTCCTGGAATTAAAGTTCCGCTTATCTTCCAAAAAGTGAGTAGACTACAAATTTTTATCATTGGTGGTACTGAGATACTATATATTTGGTACTTATTAAAGCCAATTATTGAATTTTTACTTAGACTTTTAGATACTATATGTTTGGCCCTTACTAGATTTATTATTGAATTATTATTTAGGTTTTTTAGACATTATGTGTTTTACACCTTTTAAGCCCACCTTAAACTATTATTTAGGTTTTTAGCCATTATGTGTTTAACATTTTTTAAACTCATCTTAAATGATTACTTAGGTTTTTAGATATTATATGTTTGATACTTATTATTTAGGTTTTTAGACAGCACATATTTGAAATTTATTTAAACACATTATCTAATTATTACTTAGGGTTTTTGGGGTTTTTTTTAGAGGACAGTTGGGTAGTACAGTGGATGGAGCACTGGGCTTCAAGTTAGGAAGAACTGAGTTCAAATCCGTCCTCTAGCATTTACTAGCTGGGTGATACTGAGAGAGTTGCTTAATTTTTGCTTGTCTTGGTTTCTTCATCTATAAAATGATGAAAATAATAGCTTCTACCTGCCTTGACTGTTATGACAATCAAATGGATTAATAATTGTAAAGTCCTTGGCATAGTACCAGGCTCACAGAATGTAAATAACTACATATTAGTTATTATTATTGTTTGATAATATATATTTGGTACTTATTAAAACTTATTAAATTATTACCTTGGGTTAAAAATGCAAATTCCTCATTTACACCTAGAACCAATATTTTTTTTTTAAACCCTTGTACTTCAGTGTATTGTCTCATAGGTGGAAGATTGGTAAGGGTGGGCAATGGGGGTCAAGTGACTTGCCCAGGGTCACACAGCTGGGAAGTGACTGAGGCCGGGTTTGAACCTAGGACCTCCTGTCTCTAGGCCTGACTCTCACTCCACTGAGCTACCCAGCTGCCCCCCTAGAACCAATATTGAGATTTCTTTCTTTTCATTTTTTATTTATTTATTTGGTTATTTGAACAAATTTTTTATTTTTTTTAATTCATTTAATTGATTAATTTAGAATATTTTCCATGCTTAAATGATTTGTTTTCTTTCCCTCCCCTATTTTCTCCCTCCCTCCTGTAGCCAACAAGTGATTCCACTGGGTTTTACATGTATCATTGACCAAGACCTTTTTCTATGTTATTAATATTTGCAATAGAGTAATCATTTCAAGTCTATGTCCCCAATCATATCCCCATAGAACCATGTGATCAAGCACTTGTTTTTCTTCTGCATTTCTGCTCCCACAGTTCTTTCTCTGGATATGGATAGAGTTCTTTCTCATAAGTCCCTCAGAATTGTCCTGGATCATTGCATTGCTGCTAATAGAGAAATCCATTACATTTGATTGTGCCACAGTGTATCAGTCTCTGTGTACAATGTTCTCCTGGTCTTACTTTTCTTTAAAAAAAAAAAACTAAAACCCTTATCTTCCATGTATTTTCAAAGGATTTATAATCTAATTAGGGGAATCATAAGTGTTATATAAGAAGACTGACATGCAAAAGAGAAGAAGAATCCCAGACAAAGTGTAATAGGAAATTTCAGAGGGGAGAGATGGAGGAAGGGTAAGGAGAATACACAGGGGCACACTAGAAGGAAAGGTATGGAGGCCATAGGGGAAAGGACGAGAACAGAGGCTAGAGAATAAGTCCATTGTGTCTGGGATATAGAATATCTGAAAGGGAGTAAGAAGTGATGAGGCTAGATCCAGACTGTGAAGGACCTTGCATGCCAAGTTTAAGAACTTTGCTTTTGTTTGGTAGACAATGAGGAGTCATAGAAAGTTGTTGAGTAGAGAAGTGACATGATCAGTGCAATATATGATGAAGGTAATTTGAGTAGTAGCATGGAGGATGAATTAAGGAAGACATAGAATAGAAACAGGATGAGCAGTTTGAAGCCTATGACTATGGTATGATTGAAAGGAGATCAGGTTTTAAGATAGGAGGTGGCTTGGTGCAATGGAAAGAGTACTGGATTTGGAGTTAAAGAAAGGGGTTTGAATTTCTGCTTAGTGCTCGTGTTACCTTAGGCAAGTCACTTAGCTCTTTGGGCTTTGTTTTTTCTCACCTGTCAAATGAAGGAGTTGCATGCAATAGGAGGGGCCAAAGATCTTTTCCAGGCCTAAGTCTGTGATCCTGTGAAATAGGATCATTTTAGTGGGAGTAGAGAGTATGACTGCAAGAAACATGGTAGAGTTTGGAGCAATGAATGGTTGTATGGAGTGAGATGTTCTATGAAAAGACACTGAGATGAAAGAACTTAGGAGACTGGACAAATGAGGCTACAATTAACAGAAAGAGAAAAAATTGAGGGAGGGCCAGATAGGGGTGGAGAAATTGAGGGGCTGGAGGACATCCCAGGGAGTAACCAACAGGCAATTGGAAATATGAGGTGGGAGCCCTGGGATGGAGCTGTGACTAAAGATGCAGATTTGGGAATCTCCTGCAGAGAGTTTGTCATTAGAGTGGTTGAAGTCACTGAAGGAAGTCATATGGAAAGAAAAGAGAAGAGGGCCTCCTGTGATTACTAGGAGGAACAGGAGCCAGCAAAAAGTCTCAGAAGAAATGATTTAAGGGAACAGAATCATGGAAGTGTGGTGAAGCTGTCAGAAAGGAGGATACCGAGAAAGAGGTGATGGGTCACAGTGTCATGTGCCATGAAGAAGCCAAGGATGATAAAGGGTTTTAAAATTTAATTTAATTTTTTAAAAAAAATCATTGCATTTTATGACAAGGAGATCATTATTTCAGTGAGGTGGTGAGGATAGAAATCAGTTCACGGATGGGTCAAGGTGGCGAGAATGTGGAAGGTAGGAGGAAAAAGAGGGCAAACTTCTCTAAGTGTTTGACAGTGAAAGTTAGGAACCATATGAGAAGGTAGTTGATAACACTGGCGAAATCATGGCAAAAGATAATAGGCATCGTTGCTGGTTGAGGGTAGAATTAAATATTTAAAATATTTAGGGAGAGAGAATTAAAATATATATGGAGGGTGATAATTGAAGAGATGAGCTGAAGGGCCTTGGGAGAAGAATTCAGTTTAGAAAGGATGGGGTCCACTTCCTTCTCTTAGAGAAGATAGCGAATGGGGGAGGACATGACGAAGAGGAAGAAAGGAGCTGAGGAGTGGAAGAAGTTCATTTAGAGGCAGGACAGTATTATAGAACTAGAGCTGGATGGATCTAGTAGATTGTTGTCAAGTGGATAGAGCACCAGACCTGGCGTGTCAGGAAGACCTGGGTTCAAATGTGACCTCAGATGCTTCCTAGGGTGACCATGAACAAATGATTTAATGCTGATTTGTCCAGCCCTCACCACTCTTCTGTCTTAGTTTTGTTACTAAGATAGCCGGCAAAGCTTTAAAAAAGAGAGAGAGAGAGAGAGAGAGAGAGAGAGAGAGAGAGAGAGAGAGAGAGAGAGTGAGAGGGGCTTGGATCTTGAGTCTAATGATCTGAGTTCAAAACCCAATTCTTACCTTAATAGTACTTAATGTTAATTAATGTGGAAAACTTTTAATCGATATTTAAATGTTTAGAAGTTTTTGTTGTTACTGTTGTTTTTCTTCATAATATCAAACTTCATGGTGCTCATGGATCTTAAATGGTGATGACTTTTTAAAAAATGCATATTTCAGTTGTTCCAGATGAGAATATAACCTAATAAGAAGTTAATTAATGTTAATTAAAATTACCTTAATTAACTATGTGACCTTGAGTAAATGACTCCATTTTTCTCATCTGTAACATGAGGGCCTCGGTTTCCTCATATGTAACGTAAGAGGTTAGGTGAAATGATCTCTGAAATTCCCTACAGCTCCAAATCTAGGCGCTTGTGCAAGATGACCATGTTGACTGTTCATTAAACTTAGTGATCTCAGATTTTCTCTGTATTTTCTTTTGCATGAAAGGAAGAAAGCAGATACTTTACAAGTTGCTTACTTTATTTTTTCCCCAATCTTTCTCCAAATTTAATATATTTGTTGTACAATTCGGAATAAAAGATGACATGTTTTTGTAGCCAAAGGCATTTAGTGAGTCAGTTGTTTCTGTATACAACTGCATGTTAGATTAGCTTTTTAGAAATAGTTTTTGCATTTTAAGGACTTGTTTTCCAAACACTAACGAGTAAAACTAAACAACTGGTTACTTGGAGCTCTTTTTTCTTAGTGTATATCTGCCCCTCAAAAGAAATACTTTTAGGAAAGGATTTTGCAAGATATTTTTATGTTATGCAAATTATAATTGCAGGTATTCTTATTGCTTTTTAAACAAGATTTTTTTTTTTTGGTAACCCAGGAGATGTTTGGTGATTTGTGTAACTGTGAATCTATAGTGACATCCAGTGGCATAGTTAAAATGTCAAGGCAAACATACAGCCATAAATGAAAACGTTTCTAAATTTAAAATAATACCTTAAAAATAATGATTGAACTATTGTCATATACTAGATCAGAACTCAAATCTTTACAAGTTTCTTCTCCATCATCCCCTCATGGCATACTAATTCCCCAAATTGTGCCCTTCTGCAGCTGAATATCTACAAAAAACCTGAGCTTTTTCTCCTGAGCTTCCTTCGTGGTACCAATCCTGAATACCCCTATTCATGCACTATATAAAAGACAGAGTTCAAAGAAACTTTATATAATTCAAGTCTAAGAAACAACAGTATAATACTTTTAGTTGATAACACATTCTTCCAGCTTTCAGTCCCATTTTTCTTGCCAGATCTAGAGATGATCATATCTTTTATCTTCCTTCCTGCTGTGGAACTGTCTCCAGAAGGACTCTAGTTACTTAACCAAAGTTTACAAGACTGGTGATAGAATTCATGCCATGACGGATATAGTATTGGACCCCTGAAACCTTCTTGTTAGTTTATACTCTCATTTGGGATGCCTGAAATAGGCATTTTTTAAAAAATCATCACCGTGTAAGACTTTCACTAGACTAGATACTAGGAAAACAATGGCAACAACCAAAACCCTCCCAACATTTAAACATCTTTTAAAAATTTTGCACGTTAACCATTAAGCAGCCTTGAAAAAGGAAGGAAATGATATTTATTATCAACTACTGTGTTCCAGACACTATGCTAATCGTTTTACAAAGATTATCTCATTTGATCCTCACAAAAATTGTGATAATGGTAATGATAGTAGGTGCCATCGTTATCCCCATTTTACAGTTGAGGAAACAGAGACAGGTAGGTTAAATGACTTGCATAGGTGTATATGGTTGTTAAGTGCCTGAGGATAGATTTGAACTCAGGTCTTCCTGACTCTAGTCCAGTACACAGTTGACTGTGCCTCCTAGTGGCTTCATTTCTCATGTAAGGAATGTCTTGATGATTTTAATTTGTATTTTTTAAAAAATTAATTGTAAGAGACTATTTGGGTAATTTTTTTCAAATCAGGTGGAAGACAATTTTCTTAAAATGTACTATTATATTTTAGCTTTTGCAGAAACTTGAAGAAACAGGTTTAGAAACAGAAGGAATTCTTCGAGTCCCAGGATCTGCATCCAGAGTCAAGGTACTATGCATGTCTTCTGTCCCATTTGGAGACTGAAGTTCAGTTCATACTTGAGTCATTTCTAGGTTACCTGTTTTACTTGAATTTGATGTGACATGGACAAAAATAATAATGCTAAGACCTAGAATAGCATTTAACCCTTATAGTTTAATGAACCTATAATTGCATTACCTACATTATCTCATCTGATTTGTTAGTAGCCACATTCAATCCAATTCAACTCTTGTTAAGTCATTTCAGTTGTATCTGACTCTATGACCTTATTTGAGTTTTGTTGTTTTTTTTTTAATTTTTTTTTTGACAAAATACTTTGGAGTGGTTTGTCCAGCTCATTTGACAAAAGGGGAAACTGAGGCAAACAGGACTAAATGACTTGCCCAGGGTCATGCAGCTAGTAAGTGTCTGAGGCTGGATTTGAACAAAGGAAGAAGAGTCTTCCTGACTCCAGGCCTATCATTATCGCACCTAGCTGCCCCATTCAACTATTAAATAGTTGAAGGTAAGGGTTTAAAAAAAAAAATGTATCTGGTTAACTCCCTCTTTTCCTCCCTCCCTCCCTCTCCTACCCCTATTAGAGAAGCCATCACTTGACAAAAAGGTACATAAAACTAGTTCTCGTTTATTTTTATTTATCAGTTCTTATTCTGGAGGTGGACATACACAAGTCATTCTTCAAACAATATTCTTTTGCTCTCTGTAATGTACTCTTGGTTCTCTTCATTTCACTATTCAATAATTTCATGTAGGTCTTTTCATATTTTTCCAGAATTAACCTGTTCATCATTTCTTATGGTCCTATCACTATCATATGCACAACTTGCTTAAAATTCCCCAATTGATGGTCATCCCCTCTATTTCTAGTTCCTTACCGCCGTTTTCTTTAAATGGTGATCTTATCTAGTCTAGAGTGGCAAAAATCACACTCATTTGCTCAACAGTTTTGAGACTCCTATTCTCCTCAGGAACATTTTGGACACTATAGGGCTTAGCTACTACTTTATTTTTGGTTGGAGCTGGTGAAGCACTAGTTAAAGGAAGATGTGCCTGTTAAAGAAAAGTTTCTCTCCTTAAAGTCCAGCTTTGTGAGGGCTGCCCGTTTATATACAAGATTCAACATCCTGAAAAAGGAGGAGAGATTAGTGGCTGAGAAGTCACAGAAGTCCTGTGGGGAGTAGGGAGTATATATGCTATTATTACCTGTTTGAGTCCTAGCATTATGTGCTGAAAATTTGAAGAACAGGAGTATCCCTTTATCAGTACCAGCAACTGGAAACTTATTCTGTTTGTAGAGGAATTAGTAGAACAACAATAGATACCATATGGCTCTTGAAGATTTGCAAAGCACTTTACGTAAATTTTCTCATGTGATCCTTACAATGACTTTGTGAATTAGGTGCTATTATTACCCCCATTTTCCAGATGAGGAAACTAGGCCTGAGACAGATTAAAAGAAGGGCTCTTTACTTTTTTATTTTTGTCTTAGATCTCTAGGTAAAATCTATGGAGAAACTCTTCTTAGTATTTTGTTTCTTAATACATAAAATAAAATATATGATATTACCAAGGAAAATTGAAATAGTTAAAAAATAATATTTTTAAGTCTATGGATCCAAGATGAAAAACTCTGAATTAAATGTTTTTAAGGAAACCAATTATATTGAAATAAATTTAATATACATTGTTATATGTTATATTTTATTATGTAGTGATGTATATTGTGATCTATTGTGTGACATTATATATTATCATATAATATTTATACATCTTTATTTGTATATATGTATGTATAAAGCAAAAGATCATTGTATTATATGATTATATATTAAAATAATCTAATTTATATAGTATAAATATATTTGTGTATTATATGAGTATTATATATGTAAAATATATATATTATATAATAAAATATAGCATATAACAATATATATTAAATTTATTTCAACATAATTTGTTTTCCTTATACATATATAATATATTTTCATATTTTATATATGTGTGTGTGTGTGTGTGTGTATGTGTATCCCAGGTTAGGCTTGAATTATTTTTCAAAAAGTAGGTTTTGAACTCAGGTCATTTTGACTCTTAAGTCCAGCATTTTCTCTACTGTGAATACCCGCCCCAAAAGTGTGAC